>NW_028327513.1:152865-192865 GCF_031878675.1 Megascapheus bottae | reverse complement strand
CCTTAACCCTTACCCTTACCCTAACCCTAACCCTAAACTTAACCCTAAACCTACCCCTAAACCTAACCCTAACCCTTACCCTTACCCTAACCCTAATCCTAAACCTTACCCTTACCCTAACCCTAAACCTAACCCTAACCCTAACCCTTACCCTTACCCTAACCCTAACCCTAATCCTAACCCTAACCTTACCCTAAACCTAACCCTAAACCTAACCCTAACCCTAATCGTAAACTTAACACTATCCCTAACCCTTACCCTTACCCTAACCCTAACCCTAATCCTAACCCCAATCCTAACCCTAACCCTTACCCTAACCCTAACCCTAAACCTAAGTCTAACCCTAACCCTAACCCTAACTCCTAACCCTAACCTTAAACCTAAACCTAAACCGAATCCTAACACTCTCCGTAACCCTAATCCTAACATAACCCTTACCGTTACCCTAACCCTAACCCTAACCTTAACCCGAACCATAACAATTACTCTTACCCTAAACCTAGCCCTATCCCTAACCCTAACCCTTACCCCAACCCTAAACCTAACCCTAACCCTAACCCTAACCCTAACAATTACTCTTACCCTAAACCTAGCCCTATCCCTAACCCTAACCCTTACCCTTACCCTAACCCTAACCCTTACCCTAACTCTAATGCTAACCCTAACCCTAACACCTAACCCTAACCCTAAAACTTACCCTAACCCTAACCCTAACCCTTACCCTAAATGTAACCCTAAACCTAACTCTTACCCTAACCGTAAACCTAACCCCAACCCTAAACCTTACCCTAACCATAAACCTAAACCAAACACTAACCCTAACCCTAACACTTACCCTTACCCTAAACCTAACCCTAACCCTAACCCTTACTCTTACCCTAACCCTAACCCTAAACCAAACCCTAACCCTAACCCTAACCCTTTTCCTAACCATAACCCTAACCCAAACAATAACCCTAACCCTTACCCTAACACTAACACTAACCCTAACCCCTACCCCTAACCCTTAACGTAACCCTATCCCTAAGGCTAACCCTTAACCTTACCCTAACCCTAACCCTAACCCTTACCCTAACTCTAACCCTAACCCTAACCCTAACACCTAACCTTAACCCTAACCCTTACCCTAACCCTAACCTTAACCCTTACCCTAAATCTAACCCTAAACCTAACTCTTACCCTAACCCTAAACCTAACCCAAACCCTAACCCTAACCCTTACCCTAACCATAACCCTAACCCAAACACTAACCCTAACACTTACCCTAACTCTTACCCTAACCCTAAACCTAACCCAAACCCTAACCCAAACCCTTACCCTAACCATAACCCTAACCCAAACACTAACCCTAACACTTACCCTAACACTAACCCTAACCCTAACCCCTACCCCTAACCCTTACCGTAACCCTATCACTAACCCTAACCCTTACCCTTACCCTAACCCTAACACTTACCGTAATTTTAACCTTAACACTAACCCTAACACCTAACCCTAACGCTAACCCTTACCCTAACCCTAACCCTTACCCTTACCCTAAACCTAAACATAACCTTAACTCTAACACTGAACCTAACCCTAACCCTAACCCTAACCCTTACCCTAAACCTAACCCTAACCCTAACACTAACCCTTACCCTTTCCCTAACCCTAACCTTAAACTTAACCCTAACTCTAACACTAACCCTAACCCTTGCCCTTGCCCTAACCCTTACCCTAATCCTAACCATAAGCCTTACCTAACCCTTACCCTTGCCCTAAACATAACCCTAAACCTAGCCCTAACCCTAACCCTAACCCTAACCCCTAACCCTAACCCTAACGCTAAACCTTACCCTAATCTTAACACTAACCGTAACCCTTACCCTTCCCTAACCCTAATCCTAACCCTAACCTTAACCCTAAACTTAACCCTAACACTTTCCCTTATCCTAACGTTAACCCTATCCCTAACCCTAACCTTCACCCTAACCCTAACCCTAACCCTAACCCTAACCATAACCCTAAACCTAACCCTAACTCTAACCCTAACACTAACCCCTAACCGTAACCCTAAACCTAACCCTTACCCTAACCTTAACACTAACCCTAACCCTTACCCTTACCCTAACCCTAATCCTAACCCTAACCCTAACCCTAAGCTTAACACTAACACTTACCCTTACCCTAACTCTAACCCTAACCCTAACCATAACTTTCACCCTAACCCTAACCCTAACCCTAACCATTACCCTTACCCTAACGCTAACCCTAACCTTAACCCCAACCCTAAACCTAACCCTAACCCTAAGGCTAACCCTTACCCTTCCCTACTCCTAACCCTAACCCCAACCCTAAACCTAACCCTTACCCTAACCCTAACCCTAACCCTAAACCTAATCCTAACCCTAACCCTAACCCTTACCCTTACCCTAACCCTGACCCTAAACCTAACGCTAACCCTAACCATAACCCCTGACGCTAACCCTAACCCGAACCCTAACCCTACCCTATCCCTTAACCTAACCTTAAACCTAACCCTAACCCTAACCCTAACCTACCCAGACCCTAAACCTTACCCTTCCCCAAACTCTAACCCTAACCCTAACCCTAACCCTAACACTTACCGTAACCCTAACCCCAACCCTAAACCTTACCCTTACCCTAACCCTAACCCTAACTTTAACCCGAACCCTAAACCTAACCCTAACCCTAACCCTTACCCTAACCCTAATCCTAACCCTAACCCTAACACTTACCCTTACCCTAACCCTAACCCTTACCCTAACTCTTACCCTAACCCTAACCCTAACCCAACCCCAACCCTAACCGTAACCCTTACCCTAACCCTAAACCTAACCCAAACCCTAAACCTAACACTTACTCTAACCCTAACCCTAACCCTAACCCCTAACCCTAACCCTTTCCCTAACTCTAACCCTAAACCTAACCCTTACCCTTACCCTAACTCTAACCCTAACCCTAACACCTAACCCTAACCCTAAACCTTCACCTAACCCTAACCCTAAACCTTACTCTAACAATAACCCTAACACTAACCCTAACCCTAACCCTTACCCTTACGTTAACCCTAACCCTAACCCTAACCCTAACCTTAATGCTAACCAAAACCCTTACCCTTACCCTAAACCTGATCCCTAACCCTAACCCTTACCCTAACCCTAAACCTAACACTAACACTAACCCTAACCATTAAAATTACCCTAAACCTAACCCTGACCGGACCCCTAACCCTAACCCTAACTTTAACCCTAACCATAACCCTTACCCTTACCCTAAACCTAAACATAACCTTAATACTAACCCTGAACCTAACCCTAACTCTAACCCTAACCCTAAACCTAACCCTAACCCTAACCCAAACCCTTACCCTTTCCCTAACCCTAAACCTAACCCTAACTCTAACCCTTACCTTACCCTCACTATAACCGTAACACTAACCTTAAACCTAACCCTAAACCTAACCCTAACCCTTACCCTTACCCTCACCCTAACCCTAACCCTAAACCTAAACCTAACCTTAACCCTAACCCTAACCCCTAACCTTACCATATGCCTAAACCTAACCCTAACCCTAACCCTAATCCTAACCCTAACCCTTACCCTTACCCTCACCAGAACCCTAACCCTAAACCTTAACACTAACCCTAACTCTAACCCTAACCCTTACCCTAACCCTAACCCTAACCCTAACCCTTACACTAACCCTAACCCTAACGCTAACCCTAACACTTACCCTTACCCTAACCCTAAACCTTACCCTTACCCTAAACCTTAGCTTAACCTTAATGCTAACCCTGAACCTAACCCTAACCCTAACTCTAACCCTTACCCTAAACCTAACCCTAACCCTAACTCTAACCCTAACCCTAACGCTTACCCTTTCCCTAACCCTAACCCTAACCTTAAAACTAACCCTAACTCTTACCCTAAACCTAACCCTTACTCTTACCCAAACCCTTACCCTAATCGTAACCATAACCCTAACCCTAACCTTACCCTTACCCTAACCGTAACCCTAAACCTAACCCTAACCCTAACCCCTAACCCTAACACTAACCCTCACCCTTACCCTAACATTAACACTAACCCTAACCCTTACCCTTACCCTAACCCTAATCCTTACCCTAACCCTAACCATAAACTTAACCCTAACAATTACCCTTACCCTAACTCTAACCCTAACCCTAACCTTCACCCTAACCCTTACCCTAACCCTAACCCTAACCCTAACCCTAACCCTAACCCCTGACCCTAACCCTAACCCTAACCCTAAACCTTAACCTTACCCTAACCCTAACCGTAACATTAACAGTAACACTAACATTAAACCTAATCCTTACCCTAACCATTCCCCTAACCCGAACCCTAAACACTACCCTAAACCTAACCCTAACCCTAACCCTAACCTTTACCCTACCCCTAACCCTTACCCTAACCCTAACCCTAACCCAAACCCTAAACCTAACCCTATCCCTAAACTTAATGCTAACCGTAACCCTAACCCTAACCCTAACATTTACCCTAACCCTAACCCTAATCCTTAGCATAAACCTAACCCTAAACCTAACCCTAACCATAAACCTAAACCTTATCCTAACCCTAAACCTTACTCTAACCCTATCCCTAAACCTAACCCTAACCTTACCCCTAACCCTTACCTTACCCTAACCCTAACCCTAATCCTAACCTTTACCCTAAACCTAACCCTAACCCTAACCCTAAACCTAACCCTAAACCTAACCCTAACTCTTACCCTTACCCTAACCCTTACCCTAACCCCTAACCCTAAGCCTAACCCTATCCCTTACCCTTATCCTAATTTCAAAACAAACCCTAACCCTAACTCTAACACTTTCCTTTACCCTAACCCTAACCCTAACCCTAAACCTAACCCTAACCCTAACCCTTACCCTTACCCTAACCCTAACCCTAAACCTAACCCTAACACTTACCCTAACCCTAACCCTAACCCTAACCCCTAACCCTAACCCTTACCCTAAACCTAACCCTAACACTTAACCTAACCATAAACCTAAACCTAAACTAACCCTAAACCTAACCCTTACCCAACTCTAACCCTTACCCTAACCCTATCTCCAACCCTAAACCTAAACCTAACCTTAACCCTCACCCTTAACCTTACCCTAACCCTAACCGTAACCCTAACCCTGAACATAACCCTAACCCTAACCCTTACCCTTATCTTAACCCTAACCCCAAACCTAACTCTAACCCTTACCCTTACCCTACACATAACCCTAATCCTAACCCTAACCCTAAACCTTATTCTTACCTAAAACTAACCCTAAAGCTTACCCTAACCCTAACCCTAACCCTAAGCCTAACACTTACACTTACCTTAACCCTAACCCTAACCATAACCATAACCCCTAACCCTAACCCAAATCCTAAACCTTACCCTTACCCTCACCCTAAACCTAACCCTAAACCTAACCCTAACCCCTAACCCTCACCATAACCCTAACCCTAACCCTAACCCTAACCCTAACCCTAACACTTACCCTAACCCTAACCCTAACCCTAATCCCTAACCCTAACCCTTACCCTAACCGTAACCCTAACCTTAACCATAATCCTTACCTTACCCTGACCCTAACCCTAACCCTAACCTTTACCCTAAACCTAACCCTAACCCTAACCCTAAACCTAACCCTAAACCTAAACCTTATTCTTACCTAAAACTAACCCTAAAGCTTACCCTAACCTTAACCCTAACCCTAACACTTACACTTACCTTAACCCTAACCCTAACCATAACCAGAACTCCTAACCCAAACCCTAATCCTAAACCTTACCCTTACCCTCACCCTAAACCTAATCCTAAACCTAATCCTAACCCCTAACCCTCACCATAACCCTAACCCTAACCCTAACCCTAACACTTACCCTAACCCTAACCCTAACCCTAACCCCTAACGCTAATCCTTACCCTAACCCTAACCCTAACCCTAACCCTAACCCTAACCCTTACCTTACCCTGACCCTAACCCTAACCCTAACCCTAACCTTTACCCTAAACCTAACCCTAACCCTAACCCTAAACCTATCCCTAACCCTAACCCTAAACCTTACCCTTACCCTAACCCTAACCCTAACCCTAACCGCTAACCCTAACCCTAACCCTAACTCTAAACCTTACCCCTACCCTAATCCCAACCCTAACCCTAACCCTTACCCAAAACCTAACCCTAACCCTTACCCTAACCATAAACCTAAACCTAAACCTAACCCTAAACCTAACACTTACCCTAACCCTAACCCTTACCCTAACCCTATCCCTAACCCTAACCCTAAACCTAACCTTAACCCTAACCCTTACCATATGTTAACCCTAACCCCAAGCCTAAACCTAACCCTTACCCTAACCCTTACCCTTACCCTACACATAACCCTAATCCTAACCATAACCCTAACCCTTACTCTTACCTAAAAATAACCCTAACGCTTACCCTAACCCTAACCCTAAACCTAAACCTAACACTTACCCTTACCTTAACCCTAACCCTAACCCTAACCATAACACCTAACCCTAACCCTAATCCTAAACCTTACACTTACAATAACCCTAAACCTAAACCTAAACCTAACCCTAACCCTAACCCTAACCATAACCCTAACCCTAACGTTACCCTTACCCTAACCCTAACCCTAACTTAATCCTAATACTAACACTAACCCTAACACTAACTCTTACACTAACCATAACCCAAAACCTAACCCTAAACCTAACCCAAACCCTAAATCTAACCCTAACCCCTAACCCTAAACCTTACCCTAACCCTAAACCTAACCCTAACGCTTACCCTTACCTAACCCTAACCCTTACCCTAACTCTAACCCTAACCCTAAACTTAACACTAACACTAACCCTAACCATTAAAATTACCCTAACCCTAACCCTAAACCTAACCCTAACCCTACCCCTAACCCTAACCCTAACTCTAACCCTAATCCTAACCCTTACCCTTACCCTACACATAGCCCTAATCCTATCCATAACCCTAAACCTTACTCTTTCCTAAAACTAACCCAAACGCTTACCCTAACCCTAACCCTAACCCTAACACTTACCCTTACCTTAACCCTAACCCTAACCCTAAACATAACCCCTAACCCTAACCCTAATCCTAAACCTTACACTTACAATAACCCTACACCTAAACCTAACCCTAACCATAACCCCTAACCCTAACCATAACCCTAACCCTAACGTTACCCTTACGCTAACCCTAGCCCTAACTTAACCCTAATACTAACACTAACCCTAACACTAACTCTTACACTAACCATAACAAAAAACCTAACCCTAAACCAAACCCAAACCCTAACCCTAACCCTAACCCCTAACCCTAATCCTAACCCTAACCCCTAACCGTAACCCTTACCCTAACCCTAAACCTAAACCTAACGCTTACCCTAACTCTACCCCTAACCCAAACCCTAACACTACCCCTAACCCTAACCCTTACCTTACTCTAACCCTAACCCTAACCCTAACCCTAACCTTAATGATAACCCTAACACTAACCCTAACCCTGACCCCTATCCCTAACCCTAACCCTTACCCTAAACCTAACACTAACATTAACAGTAAACCTAACTCTTACCTTACCCTAACCCTAACCCTAAACCTACCCCTAAACCTAACCCTAACCCTTACCCTTACCCTAACCCTAACCCTAACCATTACCCTTACCCTAACCTAATCCTAAACCTTACCCTTACCCTAACCCTAACCCTAACCCTAACCCTAACCGTAACCCTTACCCTTACCCTAACCCTAAACCTAAATCAAACCTAACTCTAACCCTAACTCTAACCCTTACCCTTTCCATAACCCTAAACTTAATCCTAACCCTAAACCTAACCTTAACCCTAAACCAAACCCTAAACCTAACCCTTACCCTTACCCTAACCCTAACCGTAAACCTCACCCTAACCTTAACCCTAACCCCTAACCCTAACCCTATCCCTAACCCTAACCCGTACCCTTACCCTAAACCTAACCCTAAACTTAATGCTAACCCTAACCCTAGCCCTAACCCTAACCCTTACCCTAACCCTAACCCTAACCATAATCCTTACCCTAACCCTAACCCTAACCTTAAGGCTAACCCTAACCCTAACACTAATCCTAACCCTTACACTTTCCCTAAGCCTAACCCTATCCCTCACCCTTACCCTTACCCTAACCCTAACCCTAAACCTTATCCTAACCCTAAACATAACCCTAACCCTAACTCTAACCCTTACCCTTACCCTAAACCTAACCCTAACCCTAAACCTAACTCAAACCCATGACCCTAACCCTAACCGTAACCCTAACCCTAACCCTTACCCTTACCCTAACCCTAACCCTAACCTTAATGCTAACACTAACCCTAACCCTAACCCTTACCCTAACCCTCACCCTAACCCTAACCCTAAACTTTACCCTAACCCAAAACCTAACCCTAACCCTAACATTTACCCTAACCGTAACCCTAACCCTAACCCTTACCCTAAACATAACCCTAACCCAAAACCTAAACCTAACCCTAACCTTAACCCTAACCCTAACCACTAACTATAACCCTAACGTTAACCCTTACCCTTATACTCACCTCAAAACTAACCCTAAGCGTTACTCTTACCCTAACCCTAACCGTAAAACTATCCCTAACCCTAACCCTAATCCTCACCCCCAACCCTACCCTAGCCCTACCAATAACTCTAACCCTTACCCTAACCCTAACCGTAACCCTAACTTTAATGCTAACCCTAACCCTAACCCTAACCCTAACACTTACCATAAACATAACCCTAAACCTTAGCCTAACCCTAACCCTCACCCTAACCCAAACCCTTAACCTTTCCCTAACACTAACCCTAACACTAACCCTTACCCTAACCCTAACCCCAACCCTTACCCTAACCCTAAGCCTAAACCTAACCCTAACCCTAAACCTAACCCTTACCCTAAGCCTAACCCTTACCCTAACCCTATCCCTAACCCTAACCCTATCCTTAACCCTAACCCTTACCCTTACCCTAACCCTAACCCTAACCCTAACCCTAAATTTTACCCTAACCTGAACCCTAACCCTGACCCTTACCCTAACCCTAACCCTATCCCAAACCCTAAACCTAACGCTAACCCTAACCCTAACCCTAAGCCTAAGCTATCCCTTACCCTAACACTAACCCTAACCCCCAACACTATCCCTAACCCTAACAAAAACTCTAACCCTTACCCTTACCCTAACCCTTACCCTAACCTTAATGCTAACCCTAACCCTAACCCTAACCCTTATCCAAACCCTAACACTAACCCTAATACTTACCCTAACCCTATCCCTAAAACTAACCCTTACCCTAACTCTTACCCTTTCCCTAACCCTAACCCTAACTCTAATCCTTACCCTAACCCTAACCCTAAACCTAACCTTAATCCTAACTCTTACTGTAAACCATACCCTTACCCTAAACCTAACCCTAACCCTAAACCTAACCCTAACCCTAACCCTAATACTAAACCCTAACCCTAACCCTAACCCTAACCCTAAATCTTACCCTTACGCCAACCCTAACCCTAACCCTAACCCTAACACTTAACCTTACCGAAACCCTAAACCTAACCCTAAACCTAACCCTAAACCTAACCCTAACGCTAACCTTAACCCTAACCCTCACACTAACCCTAACCCTAAACCTAACCCTAACCCTATCCCTAACCCCTGACCCTAACCCTAACCATGACTCTAACCCTTACCTTTACCCTAACCCTAACCCTAACCTTAATGCTAACCCCAACCCTAACCCTAACCGTAACCTTACTCTAACGCTAAACCTAAACCTAACCCTAACCCTAACCCTAACCGTTACCCTAACCCTAACCCCAACACTTACCCTAAACCTAACCCTAACCCAAACCCTAAACCTAACCCTAACCCTAAACCTAACAGCTAACCCCAAACCTAACCCTAACCCTTACCCTTATCATAACCTCAAAACTAACCCTAACACTAACACTAACACTTACCCTTAACCTAACCCTAACCCTAAACCTAAACCTAACCCTAATCCTAACCCTAAACCCCACCCTTACACTTACCCTAACCCTAACCCTAACCCTAACACTTACCCTTACCCTAACCTAACCCAAACCCTAACCCTAACACTAACCCTAACCCCTAACCCTAACCCTAACCCTAACCATAAACCTAACCCTAACCCTAACCCTTACCCTTACCCTAACCCTTACCCTTACCCTAACCCTTAACCTAACCCTAACCCTAACCCTAACCTTAACCCTAACCCTCACCCTTACCTTAACCCTAACCCTAACCCTAACCATAAACCTATCCCTAACTCTAACACTAACCCTTTCACTTACCCTAACCCTAACCCTAACCCTAACCCTTACCCTTACCTTAGCCCTAACCCTAACCCTAACATCAAACTTTAACCCTAACCCTAAACCTTACCCTTACCATAACCATAAACCTAACCCTAACCCTAATCCTAACCCCTAAACTTAACCCTAACCCTTACCCTTACCCAAACTCTAACCCTAACCTTAACACTAACCCTAACACTAACAATAATCCTAACCCTTACCCTAACCCTAACCCTGACCCTTACCCTAACCCTAACCCTATCCCAAACACTAAACCTAACGCTAACCCTAACCCTAACCCTAAGCCTAAGCTATCCCTTACCCTAACACTAACCCTAACCCCCAACCCTACCCCTAACCCTAACAAAAACTCTAACCCTTACCCTTACCCTAACCCTTACCCTAACCTTAATGCTAACCCTAACCCTAACCCTAACCCTTATCCAAACCCTAACACTAACCCTAATCCTTACCCTAACCCTATCCCTAAAACTAACCCTTACCCTAACTCTTACCCTTTCCCTAACCCTAACCCTAAACCTAACCCTAACCCTAACCCTAAATTTAACCCTAACACTAACCCTAACCCTAACCCGTGCCCTTGCCCTAAACCTAACCCTAACCCTAAACCTCGCCCAAACCCTAACCCTAATCCTAACCCCTAAGCCTAACCCTAAACCTAACCCTAAATGTAACCCTTACCCTTACCCTTACCCTAACCCTAACCCTAACTCTAACACTTACCCTTACGCTAACCCTAAACCTAACCCTAACCCTTACCCTAACCATATTCGTAAACCTAACCCTAACCCTAACCCTAACCCTTACCCTTACCCTAACCCTAACCATAAACCTAACCCTAAACCTAACCCTAAACCTAACCCTAACCCTTACCCTTATCATAACCTCAAAACTAACCCTAACACTAACACTAACACTTACCCTTAACCTAACCCTAACCCTAAACCTAAACCTAACCCTAATCCTAACCCTAAACCCCACCCTTACACTTACCCTAACCCTAACCCTAACCCTAACACTTACCCTTACCCTAACCTAACCCAAACCCTAACCCTAACACTAACCCTAACCCCTAACCCTAACCCTAACCCTAACCATAAACCTAACCCTAACCCTAACCCTTACCCTTACCCTAACCCTTACCCTTACCCTAACCCTTAACCTAACCCTAACCCTAACCCTAACCTTAACCCTAACCCTTACCCTTACCTTAACCCTAACCCTAACCCTAACCATAAACCTATCCCTAACTCTAACACTAACCCTTTCACTTACCCTAACCCTAACCCTAACCCTAACCCTTACCCTTACCTTAGCCCTAACCCTAACCCTAACATCAAACTTTAACCCTAACCCTAAACCTTACCCTTACCATAACCATAAACCTAACCCTAACCCTAATCCTAACCCCTAAACTTAACCCTAACCCTTACCCTTACCCAAACTCTAACCCTAACCTTAACACTAACCCTAACACTAACAATAATCCTAACCCTTACCCTAACCCTAACCCTGACCCTTACCCTAACCCTAACCCTATCCCAAACACTAAACCTAACGCTAACCCTAACCCTAACCCTAAGCCTAAGCTATCCCTTACCCTAACACTAACCCTAACCCCCAACCCTACCCCTAACCCTAACAAAAACTCTAACCCTTACCCTTACCCTAACCCTTACCCTAACCTTAATGCTAACCCTAACCCTAACCCTAACCCTTATCCAAACCCTAACACTAACCCTAATCCTTACCCTAACCCTATCCCTAAAACTAACCCTTACCCTAACTCTTACCCTTTCCCTAACCCTAACCCTAAACCTAACCCTAACCCTAAATTTAACCCTAACACTAACCCTAACCCTAACCCGTGCCCTTGCCCTAAACCTAACCCTAACCCTAAACCTCGCCCAAACCCTAACCCTAATCCTAACCCCTAAGCCTAACCCTAAACCTAACCCTATATGTAACCCTTACCCTTACCCTTACCCTAACCCTAACCCTAACTCTAACACTTACCCTTACGCTAACCCTAAACCTAACCCTAACCCTTACCCTAACCATATTCGTAAACCTAACCCTAACCCTAACCCTAACCCTTACCCTTACCCTAACCCTAACCATAAACCTAACCCTAAACCTAACCCTAAACCTAACCCTAACCCTTACCCCAACCCTAATCCTAAACCTAACCCTAACCGTAACCCTAACCCTAACCCTTACCCTAAACCTAACCCTAACCCAAACCCTTACCCTTAACATAACCCTAATCCTAACCCTAACCCTAACCCTAACACTTACCCTTACCGTAACCCTAACCCTAACCCTAACCTTCACCCTAACCTAAACATAACCCTAACCCTTACCCTTACCTTAACCCTAACCCTGACCCTAACACATACTCTTACCCTAACCCTAAGCCTAACCCTAACCCTAAAGCAAAACCTAACCCTAACCACAACCCTTACCCTAACCCTAACCCTAACCCTAACCCTCACCCTTACCCTAACCCTAACCCTAACCTTAACCCCAACCCTAAACCTAACCCAACCCTAACCCAAACCCTTACCCTTACCATAACTCTAACCCTAAACCTAACCCTAACCCTAACCCTAACCCCTAACCCTAACCCTAGCCCTAACGATAAACCTAACCCTAACCCAACCCTAACCCTTACCTTACCCTAACCCTAAACCTAAACCGAACCCTAAGCCTAACCCTAACCCTAACCCTTGCCCTTACTCTAACCATAATCATAAACCTAACCCTAACCCTAACCCTTACCCTTACCCTAACCGTAACCCTAATCCTAACCCTAACACCCAACCCTAACCGTAACCCTAACCCTTACCCTTATCCTAACCATAACCCTAACCCTAACCCTTACCCTTACCCTAACCCAAAACCTAACCCTCACGCTAACCCTAACCCTAACCCTAACCCTTACCCTAACCCTAACCCTAATCCTTACCCTAACCCTAACCCTACCCCTAACCCTAACCCTTACCCTTTCCCAAACCCTAACCGTAACCCTAACCCTAACCTTTACCCTTACCCTAAACCTAACCCTAAACCTAACCCACACCGTAACCCTAACCCTAACCGTAACTTTAACCCTATCACTAACTCTAACCGTAACCCTTAACTGTTGGGAGCCAGAGTGGAATCAAACTGTACCTTGACTTGCATCAGACGATGGCTATATTGTCTTATTGCTTTCTGGCCCTATTCTATGTAAATGACCTGAGAATTACCATATGAATGTAACACCTGGAGGTTCCCTGGGAGAGGAGGAGGGAAGAAGGGGGAGTGGAAAATAAACGCGGCAGTCTAGTCAGTCTTTGCCTGGACTGCGGACATCCCGGACCCGGTGTGTCTGTCTCTCTTCTTTTTCTTCCTAGTCCTTGTCCCCTATTTCAGGAACCCCAATCTGTGAACCCTGGTTTGCTGCTGGTTGGCCCCGGCATCTGGCGCCCGAACAGGGACCCTGAAAATCTGGGACGAAGGTGAAGGACCCCTCCCTGTGGTGAGTAACACATCGTAGGACTATTAAGAGAGTATAGTCAGGAGTAAAAATTATGGGTCAAGCTAATAGCCATGGGTTATTTCTATCGATCTTAACAGGCCTATTTGAAGCCCACGGAACGTGGGTGGAAGAGGGGGTGCTTCAGAGCTTCCTACAGTTTCTCAAGGAGGCATGCCCGAGGTCTATAGAGGAGGAATTCCAAAAAGCCTGGCAGCGGATAGGAAAAAGAATTCAAGATTATTATGATGTATATGGCCCCGAAAAGACCCCAGTAGAGGCTACTACTGTATGGAATTTAGTAAGTGAATACATAGATCCTCTACATGAAGATGCTGAACTTAATCTTGAATTAAGGGAACTTTATGAGTTAAAGGACCCTTCTGAAGAACCTGAGGCTGAGCCATATGCCGCAGCCCAAGAGAGTCTAAGTGAGATTTTGAAAAGGGAACAACAACCAGTAGATATTGAGTATCAGAATTCAGGTTTGAATATCAAGGAGGAAAGTTATGATGAGTCAATGGAGGGCCGAATGGCTACGATGGAGAAGAAGTTAGAAGAAATCCTACATTTTCTATCGAAAATGGGGACAGAGCAGAGAGCCCCCCCAGAAGTAGGAAAGAAATATGACCCTCAGGCCACTATGGTGTCTGATTCTAAACCTTACCCCTCACACCCACTGCCTCCGGCTGCAGATTTACGGCCTCAATCCCTTTCTCAACCTTTAGGCAAGCCTAAAGGCCCTAGCAACAAGTCCCTTTTAACAGGCACTACAACCAGGCACAGTGCATTGCAATTAAACCTGACTCAGGCTGCTAGAGAGAGGGAAGGTATTTCAGGGCCTCGATGCTTCCCTAGTTTAGTTGATCATGATGAACAAGTATACCATCAACCTGTTCCTGTTAAATTATTACAGGATTTAAAAAATGCCTGCTCCCAATATGGGCCAACTGCCCCTTTTACTCAAGTAATATTGGAGGCCGCGTGTGCTGGTATTGCATGCCCAAATGACTGGAAGCGGCTTGCCAGAGCATGCCTTAGTGCGGGAGAGTACTTATTATGGGAGACAGAGTTCACTGCACAGTGTCGGGCTAAAATTGAAACAAATAGGTCTAAGAACCTGCCTTACACTGTTGATCAGTTGTTAGGAGAGGGAACCTATAAAAACACCGAAGATCAATTGGGTTATGCAAAGGAGGCCTATTTACAAATAAATGCTGCGGCGAGAGAGGCTTGGAAAAAGTTACGCAATTCCAATCGTACAAAAAATCTAGTAGAAGTTAAACAGGGACCAAATGAGCCTTATCTAGAATTTTTGTCTCGATTAATGGAGACTGCAGACCGCCTAGTACAAGATGAGAATGCAAGGGAGATTATAGTTAGACACATAGCCTATGAAAATGCCAACGCCGCCTGTCAGGCAGCTATCAGACCCCATAGGAATAAGGGAGGAATCACGGACTTTATTTCACTGTGTGCTGATATTGGACCCTCCCATGTACAAGGCCTTACTTTAGCCGCCGCTCCTCAAGGAAAGACTGTTACTGAGTCTCTAAAATATAGAGGTCAGCGGCATTCTCGGGCTACTAGACCCCCAGGGCGTTGCTTCTCTTGTGGACAAATAGGACATTGGATGACGCAATGCCCACGCCAGGCCAGGCAAAAGAGAGAAAAATCACCTGGCACATGTCCACGCTGTGGTAAAGGGAAGCACTGGGCTAAAGATTGCAGGTCAAGAACAGATCGCAATGGCCGCCCGCTTTCGGGAAACTGGAGGAGGGGCCAGCCCCTGGCCCCGCAAAACCATGGGGCAGTCCCTCCCTCTTCTCGGCCACAAGTGCATCTTCTAACAACCCCCCAAGATCAGTCTCCGGCCTCCTCCGTGCCACCCCAGGAAGTGCAGGATTGGACCTCTGTTCCTCCACCTGCTCAGTATTGACCCCAGAGATGGGGACACAAGCTCTCCCCACGGGGGTCTTCGGCCCCCTTCCCCCGGGTGGATTGCTGTTAGGGCGAAGTAGCTCAGCCCTTAAAGGGATACAGATTACACCTGGCAAAATTGACCAGGATTTTACTGGAGAAATCAAAGTTATGGCCTCTGCCCCGAAACACGTGGTATCGATCCCAGCCGGTCAAAAATTAGCACAATTAATACTTGTGCCTTTACCTCCCGGGGAGACTGCTAATTCCCCATGTGGACAGAGAGGATTTAGATCTTCTGATATCTATTGGGTACAAAGCATAAAACAAGAGAGGCCTGAGATGACTATATTTATACAAGAAAAGCCCTTTAAAGGAATATTAGACACTGGAGCAGATGTGTCTGTGATATCTAAAAAACATTGGCCAGCGCAATGGCCCCTGACAACCTCTATGACTTCCCTACAGGGGGTTGGGCAAGCAACTGACCCACAGCAGAGCAGTGCGATCCTTGTTTGGAGAGATGAGGAAGGGCACTCTGGTCATTTTCAGCCATTTGTCTTGGATCATCTGCCAATTAATTTATGGGGTCGTGATATCATGGAAAAAATGGGAGTGTATATGTTTAGTCCTAGTGCTGCGGTCACTAAGCAGTTACTTGATCAAGGCCTCCTCCCCTTTAGGGGACTAGGCCGAGCAGCACAGGGGGAGCTAGAGCCACTCCAACCCCAGTCTCACCCTACGAGACAAGGATTAGGGTATCCCTTGACGGGAGCTGTCGTTTGCCCTCCCCCTCATGCTGATCCCATAAATTGGCTCTCTGAACAACCGGTATGGGTTGAACAGTGGCCTCTTTCACTAGAAAAGATCATTGCAGTACAGCAGCTGGTACAGGAACAGCTGGACTTGGGGCATGTGGCCCCTTCTAACTCTCCATGGAATTCTCCAATTTTTGTTATAAAGAAAAAGTCAGGTAAATGGAGGCTGTTACAGGATTTGAGAAAAATAAATGCCACAATGGAACTGATGGGGGCCCTACAGCCTGGCTTGCCTTCACCCATGGCAATCCCAAAGGATACTTATAAGATTATTATAGATTTGAAGGATTGTTTCTATACTATACCCCTGGAGCCTCAAAACTGTAAGCGCTTTGCCTTCAGTGTCCCCTCTGTTAATTTTAAAGAACCCATGAAGCGATATCACTGGCTTGTGCTTCCGCAGGGCATGGCAAATAGCCCAACTTTATGTCAAAGTTTTGTAGCTAGAGCCATTTCTTCCACTCGTGAAAAATTTTCTTCTGTTTATATTGTTCATTATATGGATGACATCTTGTTGGCTTGTTCTGACCCTATCGTCGTACGACAAGCCTTTGGACAACTAAAGCAAGATCTGAGCCTCTTTGGCCTTATAATAGCAGCTGAAAAGGTTCAGGAACACCCCCCTTTTACATATCTAGGCCATATATTAGGCCCACACTATTTTAAAAGCCAAAAAATACAATTAAAAACTTCCCACTTAAGAACTCTTCATGATTTTCAGCAATTCTTAGGAGATATAAATTGGCTTCGGCCTTATCTAAAGCTCTCCACAGGAGAGTTAAAACCCCTTTTTGATCTCTTAAAAGGAGATACCAACCCTACATCCTTGCGCGAATTAAATCCTGACGCCAGGAGGGCCATCCAAATTGTAGAAAAGGCAATTTCCCAGCAACAAATGACCTATTGTGACTATTCTAAACCCTGGGGAGTTTATATTTTAGCTACTTCTCACTCCCCAACTGCTGTATTGTGGCAGGATGGCCCACTTTTATGGCTTTATCTACCATCAACACCCGGCAAAGTGCTGACCCCCTACTACGAATTGGTAGCTAATCTGATACACATGTGCCGAGTGGATTCCCGTAAATATTTAGGTCAGGAACCTCATTTTATCTGTGTCCCATATAATCTACAACAACTAGATTGGCTATTCGCCCATTGCGATTCTTGGGCCATTGCTTGGGCCAATTATACGGGGAAAATTTTGCATCACTACCCGTCTAACAATCTTCTCCAATTTGCTGCGTGTCATACGTTTCTATTTCCTTCCATAGTACAGGCCTCGCCTTTATCTTCTGCTGCTTTGGTATTTACAGATGGATCCTCAAATGGAACGGCTGCTCTGACCATTAATGGGAAAACTCAATCTTGGGTTACAGGTTTTTCCTCCGCCCAAGAGGTGGAATTAGAGGCTGTTTTACAAGCACTCGTCCTGTTACAAGACGAGCCCTTTAACTTATACTCAGACAGTCAATATGTAATTCGTGCTCTTCAAGTCATAGAAACTGTTCCCTTTATTGGAACTACTAACTCCAATATTCAGACCCAATTTCGCCAAATACAAACTTTGCTTTGTTCTCGCAACCACCCCTGTTTTTTTGGCTTTGTTCGAGCTCACACTAATCTTCCTGGCCCTTTAAGTGAGGACAATGCAGTTACTGACTCCGCCACCAGAGTTTACTTAACTCAGGTTGAACTTGCTAAGCAGTCACATGCCATCCATCATCAAAACAGTCGAGCCTTGCGCCGACAGTTTAAATTATCTAGAGAAGCCGCGCGGCAAATAGTTAAGACTTGCTCCAACTGTGTCCCTTTTTCACCAGCCCCCCATTTAGGTATAAATCCACGAGGACTGCTTTCTAATCACATTTGGCAGATGGATGTCACGCATGTTCCATCATTTGGCCGATTAAAATATGTTCATGTTAGTGTAGATACTTATTCTAATTTTATCTTGGCCACCCCCCTTGCTGGGGAAGCCACTAAACATTGTATCTCTCACTGCATTCGATGCTTTGCTGAGATGGGGATTCCCTCGCAAATAAAATCAGATAATGACCCTGGCTATGCAAGCCGAGCATTTCAATCCTTCTGCCATTCCTATAACATCACTCATATTACAGGAATTCCTTACAATCCTCAAGGTCAAGGCATCGTGGAGAGAGCTAATGGATTATTAAAACATCAAATTGCTAAAATACAGAAAGGAGAGTCATATCCCGCTACCCCTATGAATATACTTAATCATGCTTTATTTGTTTTAAATTTTTTGAATTTGAATTCAAATAATTTATCTGCTGCTCAGCGATTCTGGGAAAAAAGAGCGCAGCGTCCTTTTGCCTTAGTGAAATGGAAGGATCCCCTAACTGGTGCTTGGCATGGACCTGATCCTGTTCTAACCTGGGGTCGAGGGCATGTATGTGTTTTTTCACAAGGAGAAAATGACGCCCGCTGGCTGCCTGAACGCTGCGTTCGGATCGTGGAGAGTGACAGTGGCCATCCAAGCAGCGACTCACTGGGCCTACACCCCCAACCCTCCAGTGGTGCATCCTGCGATGTGGGAAGGACCTGAGTTATTTGTGCATGTCAATCGGGACTCCTACTGATCCAATTGTTCCACACTTTCATATGAGCTGTGTTTCTCCTCCTTTTACTATTATGTAGGGACCTTTTAACATATTTATTGACTCTACACAATTTAATATGTGACATTATTTTGTCTTTACCAGCCCTCTTCTTAATAACCTTTTTTTGTAAAAGATGCCCAGGTGAAAAGCAAAGGCCTCCAGAGGTAAGTAGAAGTCGGCCGACCCCCTTGTATGTCTGCGTTTTATTTTATTTTATTTTATTTTATTTTATTTTATTTTTGTTTGTTTGAAAAGGTGCACTGTGGGCCTAAAACAGAGGCCTGGGTGGTCAAGGGACGCCTTGACCCCCCCCTCCCCTTCTGAGTTTCTTGTCAATAACAAGGCATACCTGAGAGTCCCACCAGCAAGACATGTCTAAATCTAAAAATAACTGTTTGGTGAAAACATTCATTTGAGCTCATGTTTTTTGTGTTAAGTGTATCTGATTGAGTCCAATTTTCTTGTTATATGTCAATGTCTGATTATTTAAAAGTCTCCGTTTGTCTTGTTCGTGTTACATATTTTTCCTTGTCCAGTTTTGTCTTTAAAATTGGTACCATTTCTAAGTATGGATCCTTATGGTTTTTCTGTGCGTACTCAAGCACACATCCTTGTTATTTATTTGAACATTTCTGGGCCTAGTATGGCCGCTCCCCCATGTCTGCAGTTGTGACAAGCCCTGGAAAAATAAATTCCAGCTAAGTTGCCTTGCAAGAAGTTTTGTTTTGAACCTGGTTCTCACCTGTAAGAGTAAAATTGGCAAAACTCTCTTGAAACAAACTTCCAGAAAACGAACGGCCAATATTAATTTTGCGCACTTTATGATCTTTGAGTATGAATGTGTGTGAATGAGTGAGTGAACATGTTCAAGGTTAAATTGTCAGCATACTGTATAAAACAATGGTTGAACTCATTTGAAACAAAGGTAATTGGGTAAATCTAAGTCTAAACTTCAAGAAAATTATTATGCTTGAATGTTTCCTATGTCTTAAAAGTATTATTGCATTGTTTTAAAGAAAAACTGGTAAAAAGTATTTTTCTAAAGATCCTGAAATCTGCATTTTAAAAAATCTGGTATTGCAATACATACAGCTGTTTACATTGTAAACATTGTATCCTGTTCAGCACAGAGGTGTTAGGGAATTTGGGATTTATTACTTTAAGTTAAAGTTTGGAAACATGTATTAGAAATTTAAATGTAAAATTGTTCATTAACGTCAGAAATTTTGCCTGTCCTTTCTTGCAAACTGACACTAGAAATCTGATGGTAAAATGTGGATAATGTGATTAGTATTTTAAAGGAATGTTTAAAGGTTTATCTCCATGCTTTGGGGTGTATTTTAAAAAAGGAGAGGAAACTAAGTCCAGACTTAGACTTTTGGTGCACTGATGTCTATAGTTCTTGAATTAGGGAAAAACTGTTATTTGAGTTTAAACTGTTGTTGGAGTTCTAGACAGTAATCTAAACTGCAAAAGAGCCCTTTTTTCTAAAAGGCAAGAGGAGTGCCTTGATCCTTAGAGGGCCTGGAGGCAAAGGGAATTCCTTTAGCCTTAAAGGTTTTTCAAATGCAAATAAAGACCAAAGTGTTAAGAGTTTAAGTTAAAACGTGTAAAAGTTTTAAAGAAAATTAGAAACCATTTCTGAACAAAATTTAAAAGTAAAGTTGTCCTAAAGCTTTGTTTCAAAAAAAGAAACAAGGAAAATTAGGACTATCAAAATGGTTGCTTAATTGCTATTTCAGCTTACTCTTGTAAGTTACTTTATAGCAATCTCCAGAAGGCCCATGGAGAAGGACAGCAGATCCTCATTCAGATGTAAGTTTGGCCCTCACCAAGTTCCAGGTAAGATCATGCTTAGAGACTATTTCTGTATTGACCACCTTGTTGCTTCTAATTGGAGTAAAGTGGCCTTTTGTAGACTCATTGATCTGAAAGCCACAGTTTTGAGCCTGCCCGGGCAAAGCAAAGTCCCTGTGAGACTGTGGTGTCTAATCTGCCAGCAGGATGCTGGGACAGAGTTGCTTTGGAGCTCGAAGTGGCAGAGTGCTAGCTCTGAGCTGAAAAGCTGGGGGGAAGCACTCAAGCACCAAGCTCGGGACTCACAGTGGCAGGGCGCTAGCCTTGAGCTGGAGAGCTGAGAGACAGTGCCCAGACCCTGAGTTCAAATCCAGCAACCAACAAAGTGAAATGCCAATGGGATGTTTATCCCTGTGTGGAGAGACACTACCGGGACAGGAAAGCCTCTGCTTGGATGGCAGAGTTGGTGTCAGATCTTAGAGTCACTTGTGCTTGGCCATTCAAATTAATCAGAGCCGGGAGGTCATAGAATAGTTTGTAAGCATGCCTTACTAATGCCCGTGCCTTTCATAACTGGGCAGGAACTTGTCAATCTTCTGTGATAGTGGGTAGTTTAAAGTCCTAATTGAGTAAAATTTTTATTTTTTATTTTTGACACCAGCCACAAATTCAGGAAAAGTTTGTGGATCTGAGGCTTGTGTCTCTATTAATCTGTTTAGATCTGACAACTGAAGCATTGTTAAGGTTGCAGAAATTTAGTTCCCCAGACAATCAAGAAAAAGCCTTTGCAAATGGGTGCTAGGTAGGCTGCGCTGTTGTGGCCAAGGATGGTTTGTGCAGTTGTTGAATGTCAAGTATGATTTCTAGTTTGGAGCAGATTGTTGTTCCTGGTGTCTAATCCTTGCAACCCCTTGATAAAACAGGCTAGGCTTCTTAAGGTCCCTGGTCAAGCGTGGAGACGGCGCCCCTGAGTCAGCTTAAAGAAGTCACGGAAGTTGAATCTCCGCCCATCAAATCCCCGTTGGACCAAGGGACCAAAGTCATTTTTGGAAAATGTGACAGGATAAATTAGGGGTAAAGAAAAGAGTAAAAATTGCATTTGTGTTTCTTTTAAAATAAAAAACGGGGGACATGTTGGGAGACAGAGTGGAATCAAACTGTACCTTGACTTGCATCAGACGATGGCTATATTGTCTTATTGCTTTCTGGCACTATTCTATGTAAATGACCTGAGAATTACCATATGAATGTAACACCTGGAGGTTCCCTGGGAGAGGAGGAGGGGAGAAGGGGGAGTGGAAAATAAACGCGGCAGTCTAGTCAGTCTTTGCCTGGACTGCGGACATCCCGGACCCGGTTTGTCTGTCTCTCTTCTTTTTCTTCCTAGTCCTTGTCCCCTATTTCAGGAACCCCAATCTGCGAACCCTGGTTTGCTGCCGGTTGGCCCCGGCATTAACCTTACGCTAAACCTAACCCTAAACCTAACCCTAACCCTAACCCTAACCCTAACGCTAACCCTTACCCTAACCCTAACCCTAAACCTAAACCTAACCCTAACCCTAACCCCTAACGCTAAACCTAACCCTAACCCTAACCCTAAACCTAAACCTACCCTTACCCTAACCCAAACCCTTAACCTTACCATATCCCTTAACATAACCCTAACCCTAACCCTAACCCTAAACCTAACCCTAAGCCTGACCCTAACCCCTGCCCTTACCATAAGCCTAAACCTAATCCTAACCCTCACCCTAACCTTATCCCTAACCCTAACCCTAACCCTAACCCTAACCCTTACCCTTATCCTAACCCTAACCCTAAACCTAACCCTAAACCTAACCGTAACCCTAATGTTTAACCTTACCCTAATCCTAACCCTAAACCTAACCCTAACCCTAACCCTAACCCTTACCCTTACCCTAACCCTAACCCTAACCTTAATGCTAACCCTAACCCTAACCCTAACCGTAACCCTTACCCTAACCCTAACCCAAACCCTAACCCTTACCCTAATCGTAACCCTAACCCTAACCCTAAGCCTTACCCTAACCCTAACTCTAACCCTAACCAAAACCCTAACCAAAACCCTAACCCAAACCCTAAACCTAACCCTAACCCTAATCCTAATCCCTAACCCCAACCCTAACCCTAACCCTACCCTTATCATAACCTCAAAACTAACCCTGACCCTAACCCTAACACTTACACTTACCCTAACCCTAACCCTAACCCTAAAACCATCCCTAACCCTACCCTAAACGTTACACTTACCCTAACCCTAATCCTAACGCTAACACTAACCCTTACCCTTACCCTTACCTTAACCCTAACCCTAACCATAACAACAAACCTTAACCCTAACCCTAAACCTTACCCATACCCTAACCATAAACCTAACCCTAACCCTAATCCTAAACCCTAAACCTAACCCTAACCCTTACCCTTACCCAAACTCTAACCCTAACACTTACACTTACCTTAACCCTAACACTAAACCTAACCCTAACCCTGACCCTAACCCTAACATTACCCTAACCCTAACCTAACCCTAACCCCAAAACTAACCCTTACCCTTACCCTAACCCTAACCATAACCCTAACCCTACACCTAACCCTAACCCTTACTCTTACCCTAACCCTAACCTTAATGCTAACCCTAACCCTAATCCTATCCGTAAACCTTACCCTACCCTAACCCTAACACTGATCCTTACCCAAATCTAACCCTAACCCTAACCCCTACCTTTTCCCTAACCCTAACCCTAATCCTAACCCTAACCATAAACCTTACCCGTACCCTAACCCTAACCCTTACCCTTACCCTTACCCTAACCCTAACCCTAAACTTAACCCTAACCCTAACCCTAATTCTAGCCCTAAACCTAACCCTAACCCTAACTCCAACCCTTACCCTAACCCTAACCCTAACCTAATCCTTACCCTAACCCTAACCCTAAACCTAACCTTAATCCTAACTCTTACTGTAAACCATACCCTTACCCTAAACCTAACCCTAACCCTAACTCTAATACTAAACCCTAACCCTAACCCTAACCCTAACCCTAAATCTTACCCTTACGCCAACCCTAACCCTAACCCTAACCCTAACACTTAACCTTACCGTAACCATAAACCTAACCCTAAACCTAACCCTAACCCTAACCCTAACGCTAACCTTAACCCTAACCCTCACACTAACCCTAACCCTAAACCTAACCCTAACCCTATCCCTAACCCCTGACCCTAACCCTAACCATGACTCTAACCCTTACCTTTACCCTAACCCTAACCTTAATGCTAACCCCAACCCTAACCCTAACCGTAACCTTACTCTAACGCTAACCCTAACCCTTACCCTAACCCTAACCCTAACCCTAACCCTTACCCTAACCCTAACCCCAACACTTACCCTAAACCTAACCCTAACCCAAACCCTAAACCTAACCCTAACCCTAAACCTAACAGCTAAACCCAAACCTAACCCTAACCCTTACCCTTATCATAACCTCAAAACTAACCCTAACCCTAACACTAACACTTACCCTTAACCTAACCCTAACCCTAAACCTAAACCTAACCGTAATCCTAACCCTAAACCCCACCCTTACACTTACCCTAACCCTAACCCTAACCCTAACACTTACCCTTACCCTACACTAACCCAAACCCTAACCCTAACACTAACCCTAACCCCTAACCCTAACCCTAACCCTAACCATAAACCTAACCCTAACCCTAACCCTTACCCTTACCCTAACCCTTACCCTAACCCTAACCCTTACCCTAACCCTAACCCTAACCCTAACCTTAACCCTAACCCTTACCCTTACCTTAACCCTAACCCTAACCCTAACCCTAAACCTATCCCTAACTCTAACACTAACCCTTTCACTTACCCTAACCCTAACCCTAACCCTAACCCTAACCCTTACCCTTACCTTAGCCCTAACCCTAACCCTAACATCAAACTTTAACCCTAACCCTAAACCTTACCCTTACCATAACCATAAACCTAACCCTAACCCTAATCCTAACCCCTAAACTTAACCCTAACCCTTACCCTTACCCAAACTCTAACCCTAACCTTAACACTAAACCTAACACTAACCATAATCCTAACCCTTACCCTAACCCTAACCCTAACTCTAACACTTACCCTTACCCTAATCCTAACCCTAAACCTAACCCTAACCCTAACCCTAACTCTAACCTTACCCTAACCTTAACCTAACCCTAACCCCAAACATAACCCTTACCTTTACTCTCACCCTAAACATAAACCTAACCCTAAACCTAACCCTAAACCTTACTCTTACCCTAAACCTAACGTCAATGCTAACCCTAACCCTAACCCTATCCGTAAACCTTACCCTACCCTAAACCTAACCCTAATCCTTACCCTAACCCTAACAATAAACCCTAACCCTTACCCTTTCCCTAACCCTAACCCCAATCCTAACCATAAACCTCACCCTTATCCTAACCCTAACCCTTATACTTACCCTTACCCTAACCCTAACCCTAACCTTAACCCTAACGCTAAACCTTACCCTTACCCTAACCCTAACCCTAAACCTAACCCTAACCCGAAACTTAACCCCTAACCCTAACTCTAACCCTGACCCTAACCCTTACACCTAACCTATGCCTAACCCTAACCTTAATGCTAACCCTAACCCTAACCCTAACCCATACCCTAAACCTAACCCTAACCCTAATGCTTGCCCTACCCTAACCCTAACCCTAACCGTTACCCTTACCCTAACCCAAAACCTACCCTTAATGTTAACCCTACCCCTAAACCTAACCCTAAACCTAACCCTAACCCTAACCCTAACCCTAATCCTTACCCTAACCCTAACACTAACCCAAACCCTTACCCTAACCCTTACCCTTTCCTTAACCCTAATCCTAACCCTAACAATAACATTAACCTTAACTCTAAACCTCACTCTAACCCTAAGCCTAACTTTAACCCTTACCCTTTCCCAAACCCTAAACCTAACCCTAACCCTAATCCTTACCCTTACCCCAACCCTAAACCTAAACCTAAACCTAACCCTATCCCTAACCCTAACCTTAACTTTAACCCTATCCCTAACCCTAACCGTAACCCTTACCCTTATCCTAAACCTAACCCTAAACCTAACCCTAACCCTAACCCTAACCCTTACCCGAACCCTATCCCTAAACCTAACCCTAACCCTAATACTAACCCCTAACGCTAACCCTAACCCTAACCCTAACCCTAATCCTATCCCCTAACCCTAACCCTAACCCTAACCCTAAACCTTACCCTTACCCCAACCCTAACCCTAACCCTAACCCTAACACTTAACCTTACCATAACCCTAAACCTAACCATAATCCTAACCCTAACATTATCCCTAACCGTAACCGTAACCCTAAACCTTACCCTTTCCCTAATCCTAACCCTAAACCTAACCCTAACCCTAAACTTAACCTTAACCATAACCCCTAACCCTAACACTAATCCTAACCATAACACTTACCCTTACCCTAAACCTAACCTTAAACTTAATGCTAACCCTAACCATAACCCTAACCCTTACCCTAAGCCTAACACTAACCCTAACCCTAACCTTAATGCTAACCCAAACCCTAACCCTAACCCTTACCCTTTCCCTAAGCCTAACCCAATCCTAACAGTTACCTTACCCTAACCCTAACCCTACCCCTAACCCTAACCCTAACCCTAACCCTAAAGCTAAACCTAACCCTAACCCTAACCCTAAACCTCACCCTTACCCTTACCATAACCCTAACCCTAACCCTAACCCTAACACTTACCCTTACCCTAACCTAACCCAAACCCTAACCCTACCACTAACCCTAACCCCTAACCCTAACCCTAACCCTAACCCTAACCATAAACCTAACCCTAACCTCAACCCTTACCCTTACCCTAACCGTAACCCTAAACCTAACCCAAACCCTTACACTTACCCTAACCCTAAACCTAACCGTTACCCTAACCCTAACCCTTACCCTAACCCTAACCCTAACCCTAACCTTAACCCTAACCCTTACCCTTACCCTCACCCTAACCCTAACCCTAACCCTAAACCTAACCCTAACCACAACCCTAACTCTAACCCTTACCTTAGCCCTAACCCTAACCCTAACATCAAACTTTAACCCTAACCCTAAACCTTACCCTTACCCTAACCATAAACCTACCCTAACCCTAATCCTAACCCCTAAACTTAACCCTAACCCTTACCCTTACCCAAACTCTAACCCTAACCTTAACACTAACCCTAACACTAACCATAATCCTAACCCTTACGCTAACCATAACCCTAACTCTAACACTTACCCTTACCATAATCCTAACACTAAACCTAACCCTAATCCTAATCCTAACTCTAATCTTACCCTAACCTTAACCTAACCCTAACCTCAAACATAACCCTTACCCTTACTCTAACCCTAACCATAAACCTAACCCTAAACCTAACCCTAAACCTTACTCTTACCCTAAACCTAACGTCAATGCTAACCCTAACCCTAACCCTATCCGTAAACCTTATCCTACCCTAAACCTAACCCTAATCCTAACCCTAACCCTACAATAAACCCTAACCCTTACCCTTTCCCTAAACCTGACCCCAACCCTAACCATAAACCTTACCCTTACCCTAACCCTAACCCTTACACTTACCCTTACCCTAACCCTAACCCTAACCTTAACCCTAACACTAAACCTAACGCCAACCCTTACCCGTACCCTAACCCTAACCCTAAACCTAACCCTAACCCGAAACTTAACCCCTAACCCTAACCCTAACCCTGACCGTAACCCTTACACCTAACCTATGCCTAACCCTAACGTTAATGCTAACCCTAACCCTAACCCTAACCCATACCCTAACCCTAACCCTAACCCTAATGCTTGCCCTACCCCAACCCTAACCCTAACCCTTACCCTTACCCTAACCCAAAACCTACCCTTAAGGTTAACCCTACCCCTAAACCTAACCCTAAACATTACCCTAACACTAACCCTAACCCTAACTCTAACCGAAACCCTTACCCTAACCCTTACCCTTTCCTTAACCCTAATCCTAACCCTAACACTAACATTAACCATAACCCTAACCCTCACTCTAACCCTAAGCCTAACTCTAACCCTTACCCTTTCCCAAACCCTAAACCTAACCCTAACCCTAACCCTTACCCTTACCCTAACCCTAACCCTAAACCTAACCCTAACCATATCCCTAACCCTAACCGTAACCCTTACCATTACCCTAAACCTAACCCTAAACCTAACCCTAACACTAACCCTAACCCTAACCCTTACCCTAACCCTAACCCTAAACCTAAACCTAACCCTAACACTAACCCCTAACGCTAACCCTAAACCTAACCCTAATCCTAACCCCTAAACCTAACCCTAACCCTAACCTTAAACCTTACCCTTACCCCAACCCTAACCCTAACCCTAACACTTAATCTTACCGTAACCCTAAACCTAACCCTAACCCTAACACTAACCCCTAAGGCTAACCCTAACCCTAACCCTAACCCTAATCCTAACCCCTAAACCTAACCCAAACCCTAACGCTAAACCTTACCCTTACCCCAACCCTAACCCTAACTCTAACACTTAATCTTACTGTAACCCTAAACCTAACCCTAATCCTAACCCTAACCCTAAACCTAACCCTAACCCTAACCCTAACCCTTAGCCTTACCCTAACCCTAACCCTAAACCTAACCCTAACCCTAACCCTAACCCAAACACTTAACCTTACCATATCCCTAAACCTAACCCTAACATTATCCCTAACCGTAACCGTAATCTTTACCCTTACCCTTTACCTAATTCTAACCCTAACCCTAACCCTAAAACTAACCCTAAACTTAATGCTAACCCTAACCATAACCCTAAACCTTACCCTAAGCCTAACCCTAACCCTAACCCTAACCCTACCCCTAAACCTAACACTAACCCTAACTCTAACTCTAAACCTAAACCTAACCCTTACCCTTACCCTAATCCTAACCCTAAACCTAAACCTAAACCTAACCCTAACCCTTACCCTTACCCTAACCCTAACTCTAAACCTAACCCCAACCCTAACCCTAACCCTAACCCCTGACCCTAACCCTAACCCTGACCCTAACCCTTACCTTTACCCTAACCCTAACCCTAAACTTAATGCTAACCCCAACCCTAACCCTAACCGTAACCTTTCCCTAACCCTAACCCTAACCCTAACCCTTACACTAACCCTAACCCTAACCCTAACCCTTATTCTAACCCTAACCCTAACACTTACCCTAACCCTAACCCTAACCCAAACTCTAAATCTAACCCTAATCCTAAATCTAACCCCTAACCCCTACCCTAACCCTAACCCTTACCCTTATCATAACCTCAAAACTAACCCTAACCCTAACCCTAACACTTACCCTTAACCTAACCCTAACCCTAACCCTAAACCTAAACCTAACCCTAACCCTAACCCTAAACCTCACCCTTACCCTTACCTAACCCTAACCATAACCCTAACCCTAACACTTACCCTTACCCTAACCTAACCCAAACCCTAACCCTAACCCTAACCCTAGCCCCTAACTCTAACCCTAACCCTAACCACAACCATAAACCTAACCCTAACCCTAACCCTAACCCTAATCCTAACCCCTAAACCTAACCCTAACCCTAACGCTAAACCTTACCCTTACCCCAACCCTAACCCTAACCCTAACACTTAATCTTACCGTAACACTAAACCTAACCCTAATCCTAACCCTAACCCTAAACCTAACCCTAACCCTAACCCTAACCCTTAGCCTTACCCTAACCCTAACCCTAAACCTAACCCTAACCCTAACCCTAACCCAAACACTTAACCTTACCATATCCCTAAACCTAACCCTAACATTATCCCTAACCGTAACCGTAATCTTTACCCTTACCCTTTACCTAATTCTAACCCTAACCCTAACCCTAAAACTAACCCTAAACTTAATGCTAACCCTAACCATAACCCTAAACCTTACCCTAAGGCTAACCCTAACCCTAACCCTAACCCTACCCCTAAACCTAACACTAACCCTAACTCTAACTCTAAACCTAAACCTAACCCTTACCCTTACCCTAATCCTAACCCTAAACCTAAACCTAAACCTAACCCTAACCCTTACCCTTACCCTAACCCTAACTCTAAACCTAACCCCAACTCTAACCCTAACCCTAACCCCTGACCCTAACCCTAACCCTGACCCTAACCCTTACCTTTACCCTAACCCTAACCCTAACCTTAATGCTAACCCCAACCCTAACCCTAACCGTAACCTTTGCCTAACCCTAACCCTAACCCGAACCCTTACACTAACCCTAACCCTAACCCTAACCCTTATTCTAACCCTAAACCTAACACTTACCCTAACCCTAACCCTAACCCAAACCCTAAATCTAACCCTAATCCTAAACCTAACCCCTAACCCCTACCCTAACCCTAACCCTTACCCTTATCATAACCTCAAAACTAACCCTAACCCTAACCCTAACACTTACCCTTAACCTAACCCTAACCCTAACCCTAAACCAAACCTAACCCTAACCCTAACCCTAAACCTCACCCTTACCCTTACCTAACCCTAACAATAACCCTAACCCTAACACTTACCCTTACCCTAACCTAACCCAAACCCTAACCCTAACCCTAACCCCTAACCCTAACCCTAACCCTAACCACAACCATAAACCTAACTCTAACCCTAACCCTAATCCTTACCCTTACCCTAACCGTAACCCTAAACCTAACCCTAACCCTTACACTTACCCTAAACCTAACCCTAACCTTAAACCCTAAACCTAACCCCAACCCTAACACTAAGCCTAACACTAACCCTTACCCTTACCCTAACCCTAACCCCTAACACTAACGGTAACCCTAACCCTAACCCCTAATCCTAACCCTAACCCTAACCCTTACCCTTATCATAACCCTAACCCTAACCCTAACCCTAACACTTACACTTACCCTAACCCTAACCCTAACCCTAACCCTAAACCTAACCCTAACACTAACCCTAACACTTACCCTTACCCTAACTCTAACCCTAACCCTAATGCTTGCCCTACCCTAACCCTAACCTTAAACATTACCCTTGCCCTAACCCAAAACCTAACCCTAACCCTAACCCTAACCCCTAACACTAACCCTAACCCTAACCCTCACTCTAACACTAACCCTAACCCTACAGATCACCCTAACACTAGACCTAACCCTAACCCTTACCCTGACCCTAACCCTAAACCTAACCTTAACCCCAACCCTAAAACTAACCCTAACCCTTACCCTTCCCCGAACTCTAACCCTAAACCTAACCCTAACCCTAACCCTAAGCCTTACCCTAACCCTAACCCTAACCCTAAACTTAACCCTAACCCTTACCCTTACCCTAACCCTAACCCTAACCCTAACCCTAAACCTATCCCTAACCCTAACCCTAACCCTTACCCTTACCCTAACCCTAACCCTAACCCTAACCCTTACCCTTACCTTAACCCTAACCCTAACCCTAACCCTAAAATCAAACCCTAACCCTAACCCTAACCCTTACCCTTACCCAAACTCTAACCCTAACCTGAACCCTAACACTAACACTAACCATAATCCTAACCCTTACCCTAACCCTAACCCTAACCCTAACACTTACCCTTGCCCTAACCCTAACACTAAACCTAACTCTAACCCTAACCCTAACCCTAACTTTACCCTAACCCTAACCTAACCCTAACCCCAAACCTAACACTTACCCTTACCCTAACCCTAAACATACTCTACCCCTAAACCTAACCCTAAACCTTACTCTTACCCTAAACCTAACATTAATGCTAACCCTAACCCTAACCCTAAACCCTACCCTTTCCCTAATCCTAACCCTAACCATAAACCTTACCCTTACCCTAACCCTAACCCTTACCCTTACCCTTACCCTAACCCTAACCCTAACCTTAACCCTAACACTAACTCTAATGCTAACCCTTACCCTTACCCTAACTCTAACCCTAAACCCAACCCTAACTCTAAACCTAACCCCTAATCCTAACCGTAACCCTAACCCTTACACTTACCCTATGCCTAACCCTAACCTTTATGCTAACCCTAACCCTAACCCTAACCCTTACACTAACCATAACCCTAACCCTAATGCTTGCCCTAACCTAACCCTAACCCTAAGCCTTACCCTTACCCTAACCCAAAACCTACCCTTAATGTTAACCCTACCCCTAACCCTAACCCTAAACCTTACCCTAACCCTAACCCTAACCCTAATCCTTACCCTAACCCTAACCCTAACCCAAAACCTTGCCCTAACCCTTACCCTTTCCTTAACCCTAACCCTAATCCTAACCCTAACCCTATCCATACCCCTAACCCTTACCATAACACTAACCTTAACCTTAACCCTAAAACTAACACTAACTCTAACCCTAAACCATACCCTTACCCTAACCCTAACCCTAACCCTAAACCTAACCCTAACCCTAACACTAATCCTAAGCCTTAACCGTAATCCTCACGCCTAACCCTATCCCTAACCCTAACCCTAAACCTTACACTTACCCCAACCCTGATCCTAACCCTAACCCTAACACTTAACCTTACCGTAACCCTAAACCTAACCCTAACCATAACCCTAACCCTAACCCTAACCCCTACCCTTTCCCTAACCCTAACCCTAACCCTAACCATAAACCTAACCCTTACCCTAACCCTAACCCTTACCCTTACCCTTACCCTAACCCTAACCCTAACCTTAACCCTAACACTAACTCTAATGCTAACCCTTACCCTTACCCTAACTCTAACCCTAAACCCAACCCTAACCCTAAACCTAACCCCTAACCCTAACCCTAACCCTAACCCTTACACTTACCCTATGCCTAACCCTAACCTTTATGCTAACCCTAACCCTAACCCTAACCCTTACACTAACCCTAACCCTAACCCTAATGCTTGCCCTAACCTAACCCTAACCCTAAGCCTTACCCTTACCCTAACCCAAAACCTACCCTTAATGTTAACCCTACCCCTAACCCTAACCCTAAACCTTACCCTAACCCAAACTCTAACTCTAATCCTTACTCTAACCCTAACCCTAACCCAAAACCTTACCCTAACCCTTACCCTTTCCTTAACCCTAACCCTAACCCTAACCCTAACCATACCTCTAACCCTTACCCTAACACTAACCTTAACCTTAACCCTAAACCTAACACTAATTCTAACCCTAAACCATACCCTTACCCTAACCCTAACCCTAACCCTAAACCTAACTCTAACCCTAACACTACTCCTAAGCCCTAACCCTAATCCTCACGCCTAACCCTAACCCTAACCCTAACCCTAAACCTTACCCTTACCCCAACCCTAATCCTAACCCTAACCCTAACACTTAACCTTTCCGTAACCCTAAACCTAACCCCAAACCTAACCCTAACCCTAACCCTAACCTTAACCCTAACCCTCACTCTAACCCTAACCCTAACTGTTACCATTACCCTAACCCTAACCCTAACCCTAAACCTAAACCTATCCTTACCCTACCCTAAACCCTTAACCTTACCATATCCCTAAACCTAACCCTAACCCTAACGCTAAACCTAACCCTAAACCTAACCCTAACCCTAACCCTTACCCTTACCCTTACCCTAACCCTAACCCTAAACCTAAACCTAACTCTTACCCAAACACTTAACCTTACCATATCCCTAAACCTAACCCTAACCCTAACACTAACTGTAACCCTAACCCTAATTCTTTCCCTTACCCTAATCCTAACCCTAAACCTAACCCTAACCCTAACCCTAACCTTAACCCTAACCCCTAACCCTAACCCTAATCCTAACCCTAACCCTTACCCTTACCCTAAACCTAAACCTAAATTTAATGCTAAACCTAACCCTAACCCTAAGCCTTACCCTAACGCTAACCCTAACCCTAACCCTAACCTTAATTCTAATCCTAACCTTAACCCTAACCCTAACCCTTACCCTTTCCCTAAGCGTAACCCAATTCTAACCCTTACCTTACCATAACCCTAACCCTAACCCTAAACCTAACCCTATCCCTAACTCTAAATCTAAACCTAACCCTAACCCTTACCCTTACCCTAACCCTAACCCTAACCCTAAACCCAACACTAAACCTAACCCTAACCCTTACCCTTACCCTAACCCTAACTGTAAACCTAACCCCAACCCTAACCCTAACCCTAACCCCTGACCGTAACCCTAAACCTTACCCTAACCCTTACCTTTACCCAAACCCTAACCCCTAACCCCAACGCTAACCCTAACCCTTACTCTTATCATAACCTCAAAACTAACCCTAACGCTAATCCTAACACTTACCCTAAACCTAACCCTAACCCTAACCCTAAACCTAAACCTATCCCTAACCCTAACCCTAAACCTCACCCTTAACCTTACCGTAACCCTAACCCTTACCCTAACACTTACCCTTACCCTAACCTAACCCAAACCCTAACACTAACCCTAACCCTAACTCGTAACCCTAAACCTAACCCTAGTCATAAACCTAACCCTAACCCTTACACTTACCCTAACCATAACCCTAACCCTAAACCCTAAATCTAAACCCAACCCTAACCCTAAACCTAACCCTAAACCTTACCCTTACCTTAACACTAACCATAACCCTAACCCTAACCCTAACCCTAATCCTAACACTTACCCTTACCCTAACCCTAACCCTAATGCTTGCCCTACCCTAACCCTAACCATTACCCTTACCCTAACCCAAAACCTAACCCTCACTCTAACCCTAACCCTAACCATAACCCCTAACACTAACCCTAACCCTAACCCTCACTCTAACCCTAAACTTAACGATAACCCTAACCATTACCCTAACACTAATTATAACCCTAATCCTTACCCTTACCTTAACCCTAACCCTAACCTTAACCCCAACCCTAAAACTAACCCTAACCCTTACCCTTACCCTTCCCCTAACCCTAACCTTAACCTAACCCAAACTTCAAACCTACCACTTACCCTTACCCTAGCTCTAACAATAAACCTAACCCTAAACCTAACCCTAAACCTTACTCTTACCCTAACCCTAACGTTAATGCTAAACCTAACCTTAACCTATCCGTAACCCTTACCCTACCCTAAACAAAACCCTAAACCTTAACCTAACCCTAGCCCTAACCCTAACCCTTACGCTTTCCCTAACCCTAACCCTAACCCTAACCATAAACCTTACTCTTACCATAACCCTAACCCTTACCCTTACCCTTACCATAACCCTAAGCCTAACCTTAACCCTAACACTAACCCTAACGCTAACCCTTACCCTTACCCTAACCCTAACCCTAAACCTAACCCTAACCCTAAACCTAACCCCTAACCCTAACCCTATCCCTGACCCTAACCCTCACACTTACCCTATGCCTAAACCTAACATTAATGGTAACCTAACCCTAACCCTAACCCTTACCCTAACCCTAACACTAACCCTAATGCTTGCCCTACCCTAACCCTAACCCTAACCCTTACCGTTACCCTAACCCAAAACCTAGACTTAATGTTAACCCTACCCCTAACCCTAACCCTAAACCTTACCCTAACCCTAACCCTAACCCTAATCCTTACCCTAACCCTAACACTAACCCTTACCCTAACCCTTACACTTTCCTTAACCCTAATCCTAACGCTAACAATAACATTAACCTTAACCCTAACCCTCACCCTAAGCCTATCCCTAACTCTTACCCTTACCCTAACCCTAACCCTAATCTTGACCCTAACACTATCCCTAACCCTAACCCTATCCCTTCCCCTTTCCCAAACCCTAAACCTAACCCTAAACCTAACCCTTACCCTTACCGTAACCCTAACCCTAAACCTCACCCTAACCCTAACCCTAACCGTAACTTTAACCCTATCTCTAACCCTAACAATAACCCTTACCCTTACCCTAAACCTAACCCTAAACCTAAACCTAACCCTAACCCTAAACCTTACCCTAACCCTAACCATAAACCTTACTCTTACCATAACCCTAACCCTTACCCTTACCCTTACCCTAACCCTAACCCTAACCTTAACCCTAACACTAACCCTAACGCTAACCCTTACCCTTACCCTAACCCTAACCCTAACCCTAAACCTAACCCTAACTCTAAACCTAACCCGTAACCCTAACCCTATCCCTGACCCTAACCCTCACACTTACCCTATGCCTAAACCTAACATTAATGCTAACCCTAACCCTAACCCTAACCCTAACCATATCCCTAACCCTAACCATATCCCTAACCCTAACCCTAACCCTTACACTTAGCCTAACCCTAACCCTAACCCTAACCCTTACCCTTACCTTAACCCTAACCCTAACCCTAAAATCAAACCTTAACCCTAACCCTAAACCTTACCCTTACCCTAACCATAAACCTAACACTAATCCTAATCCTAACCCCTAAACCTAACCCTAACCCTAAACCTTTCCCTTACCCAAACTCTAACCCTAACCTTAACCCTAACACTAACACTAACCATAATCCTAACCCTTACCCTAACCCTAACCCTAAACCTAACACTTACCCTTGCCCTAACCCTAACACTAAACCTAACTCTAACCCTAACCCTAACCCTAACTCTAACTTTACCCTAACCCTAACCTAACACGAACCCCAAAACTAACACTTACCCTTACCCTAACCCTAAACATACTCTAAACCTAAACCTACCCCTAAACCTTACTCTTACCCTAAACCTAACATTAATGCTAACCCTAACCCTAACCCTATCCGTAAACCTTACCCTACCCTAACCCTAACCCTAATCCTTACCCTAACCCTAACCCTAAACCTAAACCTAACCCTAACCCAAACACTTAACCTTACCATATCCCTAAACCTAACCCTAACCCTAACACTAACTGTAACCCTAACCCTAATTTTTTCCCGTACCCTAATCCTAACCCTAAACCTACCCTTACCCTATCCCTAACCTTAACCCTAACCCCTAACCCTAACCCTAATCCTAACCCTAACCCTTACCTTACCCTAAACCTAACCCTAAACTTAATGCTAACCCTAACCCTAACCCTAAGCCTTACCCTAACCCTAACCCTAACCCTAACCCTAACCTTAATGCTAATCCTAACCCTAACCCTAACTCTAACCCCTACCCTTTCCCTAAGCCTAACCCAATCCTAACCATTACCTTACCATAACCCTAACCCTAACCCTAAACCTAACCCTATCCCTAACTCTAAATCTAAACCTAACCCTAAGCCTTACCCTTACTCTAACCCTAACCCTAAACCCAACACTAAACCTAACCCTAACGGTTACCCTTACCCTAACCCTAACTGTAAACCTAACCCCAACCCTAGCCCTAACCTTAATGCTAACCCTAACCCTAACCGTAAACGTAACCCTTACCCTAACCCTAACCCTACCCATAACCCTTACACTAACCATAACCCTAACCCTAACCCTTACCCTAACCCTAACCCTAACACTTACCCTAACCCTAACCCTAACACAAACCCTAAACCTAACCCTAACCCTAACCCTAACCCCTAACCCCAACGCTAACCCTAACCCTTACTCTTATCATCACCTCAAAACTAACCCTAACCCTAACCCTAACACTTACCCTTGCCCTAACCCTAACACTAAACCTAACTCTAACCCTAACCCTAACCCTAACTCTAACTTTACCCTAACCCTAACCTAACACTAACCCCAAACCTAACACTTACCCTTACCCTAACCCTAAACATACTCTAACACTAAACCTAACCCTAAACCTTACTCTTACCCTAAACCTAACATTAATGCTAACCCTAACCCTGACCCTATCCGTAAAACTTACCCTACCCTAACCCTAACCCTAATCCATACTCTAACCCTAACCGTAACCCCTACACTTTCCCTAACCCTAACCCTAACCCTAACCATAAACCTTACCCTTACCCTAAACTTAACCCTTAGCCTTACCCTTACCCTAACCCTAACCCTAACCTTAACCCTAACACTAACTCTAAAGCTAACCCTTACCGTTACCCTAACCCTAACCCTAAACCTAACCCTAACCCTAAACCTAACCCCTAACCCTAACCCTAACCCTAACACTAATCCTTACACTTACCCTATGCCTAACCTTAACCTTTATGCTAACCCTAACCCTAACCCTAACCCTTACACTAACCCTAACCCTAACCCTAATGCTTGCCCTAACCTAACCCTAACCCTAAGCCTTACCCTTACCCTAACCCAAAACCTACCCTTAATGTTAACCCTACCCCTAACCCTAACCCTAAACCTTACCCTAACCCTAACCCTAACCCTAATCCTTACCCTAAACCTAACCCTAACCCAAAACCTTAACCTAACCCTTACCCTTTCCTGAACCCTAACCCTAACCCTAACCCTAACCCTAACCATACCCCTAACCCTTACCCTAACCCTAACCTTAACCTTAACCCTAAACCTAACACTAACTCTAACCCTAAACCATACCCTTACCCTAACCCTAATCCTAAACCTAAACCTAACCCTAACCCTAACACTTAACCTTCCCGTAACCCTAAACCTAACCCTAACCTAACCCTAACCCAAACCCTAAACTTAACCCTAACCCTCACTCTAACCCTAACCCTAACTGTTACCATTACCCTAACCCTAACCCTAAACCTAAACCTACCCTTACCCTAACCTAAACCCTTAACCTTACCATATCCCTAAACCTAACCCTAACCCTAACGCTAACCCTAACCCTAAACCTAACCCTTACCCTAACCCTAACCCTAAACCTAAACCTAACCCTAACCCAAACACTTAACCTTACCATATCCCTAAACCTAACCCTAACCCTAACACTAACTGTAACCCTAACCCTAATTTTTTCCCGTACCCTAATCCTAACCCTAAACCTACCCTTACCCTAACCCTAACCTTAACCCTAACCCCTAACCCTAACCCTAATCCTAACCCTAACCCTTACCTTACCCTAAACCTAACCCTAAACTTAATGCTAACCCTAACCCTAACCCTAAGCCTTAACCTAACCCTAACCCTAACCCTAACCTTAATGCTAATCCTAACCCTAACCCTAACTCTAACCCCTACCCTTTCCCTAAGCCTAACCCAATCCTAACCCTTACCTTACCATAACCCTAACCCTAACCCTAAACCTAACCCTATCCCTAACTCTAAATCTAAACCTAACCCTAAGCCTTACCCTTACTCTAACCCTAACCCTAAACCCAACACTAAACCTAACCCTAACGGTTACCCTTACCCTAACCCTAACTGTAAACCTAACCCCAACCCTAGCCCTAACCTTAATGCTAACCCTAACCCTAACCGTAAACGTAACCCTTACCCTAACCCTAACCCTACCCATAACCCTTACACTAACCATAACCCTAACCCTAACCCTTACCCTAACCCTAACCCTAACACTTACCCTAACCCTAACCCTAACACAAACCCTAAACCTAACCCTAACCCTAACCCTAACCCCTAACCCCAACGCTAACCCTAACCCTTACTCTTATCATAACCTCAAAACTAACCCTAACCCTAACCCTAACACTTACCCTAAACCTAACCCTAACCCTAAACCTAAACCTAAACCTATCCCTAACCCTAACCCTAAACCTCACCCTTAACCTTACCCTAACCCTAACCCTTACCCTAACACTTACCCTTACCCTAACCTAACCCAAAACCTAACACTAACCCTAACCCTAACCCCTAACCCCAACGCTAACCCTAACCCTTACTCTTATCATCACCTCAAAACTAACCCTAACCCTAACCCTAACACTTACCCTTAACCTAACCCTAACCCTTACCCTTA
>NW_028327513.1:125365-147865 GCF_031878675.1 Megascapheus bottae | reverse complement strand
AACCCTAACTGTAACCCTAACCCTAACCCCAACCCTAACCCTTACCCTTATCCTTACCCTAACCCTTATCCTATCCCTAACCCTAAACTTAAAACTAACCCTAACCTAAACCTTACACTAATCAGAACCCTAACCCTAACCCTAAATCTTACCCTTACCCTAACCCTATCCCTAACTTTTATCCTAACCTTAACCCTAACCCTAAACCTAACCCTAACCCCTAACCCTAAACCTAACACTAACCTTAACGCTAAGACTAACCCTAAACCTAAACCTAATCCTTACCCTAACCCTAACTATAACCCTAATCCTTACCCTAACCCTAACCATAAACCTAAACCTTACCCTTACCCTAACCCTAACCCTAAACTTAATGCTAACCCTAACCCGAACCCGAACCCTAAACCTAACCCTAACCCTAACCCTTACCCTTACCCTAACCCTATGCATAAACCTAACCCTAAACCTTACTCAAACACTTAACCTTACCATATCCATAAACCTAAGGCTAACCCTAACCCTAACCGTAAACCTAAACCTAATCCTTTCCCTTACCCTAATCCTAACCCTAAACCTAACCCTGACCTTAACCCTAACCCCTAACCCTAACCCTAATCCTAACCCTAACCCTAACCCTTACCCTTACCCTAAACCTAACCCTAAAATTAATGCAAACCCTAACCCTAACCCTAAGCCTTACCCTAACCCTAACCCTGACCCTAACCTTAATGCTAATCCTAACCCTAACCATAACCCTAACCGTTTCCCTAAGCCTAACCCAATCCTAACCCTTACATTACCATAATCCTAACCCTAACCCTAAACCTTACCCTAACCCTAACCCTAACCCCTAACCCCAACCCTAACCCTAACCCTTACCCTTATCATAACCTCAAAACTAATCTAACACTAACCCTAACACTTACCCTAACATAACCCTAACCCTAACCCTAAACCTAACCCTAACCCTAACGCTAACCCTAACTCTAAACCTAACCCTAACCCTAACCCTAACCCTTACCCTTACCCTAACCCTAACCCTAAACCTAACCCTAACCTTAACCCTAACCCAAACACTTAACCTTACCATATCCCTAAACCAAACCATAACCCTAACCCTAACCTTAACCCTAACCCCTAACCCTAACCCTAATCCTAACCCTATCCCTTACCCTTACCCTAAACGTAACCCTAAACTTAATGCTAACCCTAACCCTAACCCTAACCCTTACCCTTACCCTAACCCTAACCCTAAACCTAACCCTAACCTTAACCCTAACCCAAACACTTAACCTTACCATATCCCTAACCCTAACCCTAACCCTAACCCTAATCCTTACCCTAACCCTAACCCTAACCCTCACCGTTACACTTACCCTAACACTAACCCTAACCCTAAACCTTACCCTTACCCTAACCCTAACTCTAAACCTAACTCTAACCCTAACCCTAAGCCTAAACCTTACCCTTATCCTAACCCTAAAACGTACCCCTAATCTAACCCTAACCCTAAACTTAATGCTAACCCTAACCCTAACCCTAACCCTAATCCTTACCCTAACCCTAACCCTAACCCTCACCGTTACACTTACCCTAACCCTAACCCAAAACCTTACCCTTACCCGAACCCTAACTCTAAACCTAACTCTAACCCTAACCCTAAGCCTAACCCTTACCCTTACCCTAACGCTAAACCTAACCCTAAACCTTACCCTTACCCTAACCCTAACCCTAAATTTAATGCTAACCCTAACCCTTACCCTAACCCTAACCCTAACCCTAAGCCGAACCCTTACCCTTTCCCTAACCCTAAACCTAACCCTAACCCTAACTTACCCCTACCGTAACCCTAACCCTAACACTAACCCTAACTTTAACCCTAACCCTAACCCTAACCCTTACCCTTATCCTAACCCTAACTCTTACCCTTTTCCTAACCCTAAACTTAAAACTAACCCTAACCTAAACCTTACACTAATCAGAACCCTAACCCTAACCCTAAACCTTACCCTTACCCTAACCCTAACCCTAAATTTTATCCTAACCTTAAACCTAACCCTAACCCTAAACCTAACCCCTAACCCTAAACCTAACACTAACCTTAATGCTAAGACTAACCCTAACCCTAAACCTAACCCTTACCCTAACCCTAACTCTAACCCTTATCCTTACCCTAACCCTAACCCTAAACTTAAACCTTACCCTTACCCTAACCCTAACCCTAAACTTAATGCTAACCCTAACCCTAACCCGAACCCTAACCCTAACCCTAACCCTTAACCTTACCCTAACCCTATCCCTAAACCTAACCCTAACCCTAACCCTAACCCAAACTCTTAACCTTACCATATCCCTAAACCTAACCCTAACCCTAACCCTAACCATAACCCTAACCCTAATCCTTTCCCTTACCCTAATCCTAACCCTAAACCTAACCCTAACCTTAACCCTTACCCCTAACCCTAACCCTAATCCTAACCCTAACCCTTACCCTTACCCTAAACCTAACCCTAAACCTAACTCTAACCCTAACCCTAAACCATACCCTAACCCTAACCCTAAACCTAACCCTAACTCAAAACCTAACCCCTAACGCTAACCCTAACCCTAACCCTAAACCTAAACCTACCCTTACCCTAACCCAAACCCTTAACCTTACCATATCCCTAAACCTTACCCTAACCCTAACGCTAAACCTAAACCTAACCCTAACCCTAACCCTAACACTTACACTTACCCTTACCCTTACCCTTACCCTAACCCTAAACCTAAACCTAACCGTAACCCTAACCCCTGCCCTTACCATAATCCTAAACCTAATACTAACCCTAACCCTAACTTTAACCCTAACCCTAACCCTAACCCTAACACTTATCCTTATCCTAACCCTAACCCTAAACCTAACTCTAACCATAACCCTAACGCTAACCCTAACCATAAATCTTACCCTTTCCCTAATCCTAACCCTAAACCTAACCCTAACCCTAACCCTAACTCTAACCTTAACCCTAACCCCTAAACCTAACCCTAATCCTAACCCTAACACTTACCCTTACCCTAAACCTAACCCTAAATTTAAGGCTAACCCTAACCCTAACCCTAACCCTTACCCTAAACATAACCCTAACCCTAACCCTAACCCTAACCCTTACCCTAACCATAACCCTAACCCTAACCCTAAACTTAATACTAACCCTAACCCTAACCCTAACCCTAACCCTCACCCTTTCCCTAAGCCTAACTCTAAACCTAACCCCACCCTAACCCTAACCCTAACCCCTGAACCTATCCCTAACCCTGACCCTAACCCTTAACCTTACCCTAATACTAACCCTAACCTTAATGCTAACCATAACTCTAACCCAAACCGAAATCCTTACCCTAATGCTAACCCTAACCCTAACCCTTACCCTAACCCTAACCCTACCACTTACCCTAACCCTAACGCTAACCCAAACCCTAAACCTAACCCTAACCCTAACCCTAACCCCTAACCCCAAACCTAACCCTAACCATTAACTTTATCATAAACTCAAAACTAACCCTAACCCTAACCCTAACACTTACCCTTACCCTAACCCAAACCCTAACCCTAAACCTAAACCTAACCCAAACCCTAACCCTAAACCTCACCCTTACCCTTACCCTAACCCTAACCCTAACCCTAACACTTACCCTTACCCTAACCTAACCCAAACCCTAACCCTTACAATAACCCTAACCCTAACCGTTACACTAACCTTAACCCTAAACCTAACCCTAACCCTAAACCTAACCCTAACACTAACCCCTAACGCCAAACCTAACCCTAGCCCTTAACCTTATCATAACCTCAAAACCAACCCTAACCCTAACACTTACCCTTACCCTAACCCAAACCCTAACCCTAAACCTAAACCTAAACCTAACCCAAACCCTAACCCTAAACCTCACCCTTACCCTTACCCTAACCCTAACCCTAACCCTAACACTTACCCTTACCCTACCCTAACCCAAACCCTAACCCTTACCCTAACCCTAACCCTAACCGTTACACTAACCTAAACCCTAAACCTAACCCTAACCCTAAACCTAACCCTTACCGTAACCCTAACCCTTAACCTAACCCTATCTCTATCCCTAACCCTAACGCTAACCCTAAACCTAACACTTTCCCTCACCCTAACCCGAACCATAACCCTAAACCTATCCCTTACCCTTACCCTTACCCTAACCCTAACCCTAACGCTAAGCCTTACACTTACCCTTACCCTAACCCTATCCCTAACCCTAACCCGCACCCTAATCCTAACCCTAACCCCTAACCCTTACCCTTTCCCTAAGCCTAACCCAATCCTAACCCTTACATTACCATAACCCTAACCCTAACCCTAAACCTAACCCTAACCCTAACTCTAAATCAAAACCTAACCCTAACCCTTACCCTTACCCTAACCCTAACTGTAAACCTAACCCCAACGCTAACCCTAACCCTAACCCCTGACCTTAACCCTAAGCCTGAACCTAACCCTTACCTTTACCCTAACCCTAATCCTAACCTTAAAGCTAACCCTAACCCTAACCCTAACCGTAACCCTAACCTTAATGCTAATCCTAACCCTAACCCTAACCCTAACCCTTACCCTTTCCCTAAGCCTAACCCAATCCTAACCCTTACATTACCATAACCCTAACCCTAACCCTAAACCTAACCCTAAACCTAACTCTAAATCAAAACCTAACCCTAACCCTTACCCTTACCCTAACCCTAACTGTGAACCTAACCCGAACGCTAACCCTAACCCTAACCCCTGACCTTAACCCTAAGCCTGACCCTAACCCTTACCTTTACCCTAACCCTAATCCTAACCTTGAAGCTAACCCTAACCCTAACCCTAACCGTAACCCTTACCCTAACAGTAACCCTAACCCTAACTCTTACCCTAACACTAACCCTAACACTTACCCTAACCCTAACCCTAACCCAAACCCTAAACCTAACCCTAACCCTAACCCTAACCCTAACCCCTAACCCCAACCCTAACCCTAACCCTTACCCTTATCATAACCTCAAAACTAATCTAACACTAACCCTAACACTTACCCTAACATAACCCTAACCCTAACCCTAAACCTAACCCTAACCCTAACGCTAACCCTAACTCTAAACCTAACCCTAACCCTAACCCTATCCCTTACCCTTACCCTAACCCTAACCCTAAACCTAACCCTAACCTTAACCCTAACCCAAACACTTAACCTTACCATATCCCTAACCCTAACCCTAAACCTAACCCTCACCGTAACCCTAACCCTAATCCTTTCCCTTACCCTAATCCTAACCCTAAACCTAACCCTAACCCTAACCTTAACCCTAACCCCTAACCCTAACCCTAATCCTAACCCTATCCCATACCCTTACCCTAAACCTAACCCTAAACTTAATGCTAACCCTAACCCTAACCCTAAGCCTTACCCTAACCCTAAACCTAACCCTAACCCTAACCCTAACCTTAACCCTAACCCCTAACCCTAACCCTAATCCTAACCCTATCCCTTACCCTTACCCTAAACCTAACCCTAAACTTAATGCTAACCCTAACCCTAACCCTAACCCTAACCCTAAAATTAATGCTAATCCTAACCCTAAACCTAACCCCAACCCTAACCCTAACCCTAACCCTTACCCTTACCCTTACCCTAACCCTAACCATATACCTAACCCTAACCCTAACCCTAACCCTAACACTAACCCTTACCCTAACACTTACCCTTTCCTTAACCCTAATCCTAACCCTAACAATAACTTTAACTTAACCCTAACCCTCACTCTATCCCTAACCATAACTCTTACCTTACCCTAACCCTAACCCTAACCGTAACCCTAACCCTTACCTTCCCAAACCCTAAACCTAAACCTAACCCTAACCCTTACCATTTTCCTTACCGTAACCCTAACCCTAAACCTAACCCTAACCCTAACTCGAATCCTAACCGTAACTTTTACCCTGTCCCTAACCCTAACTGGAACCCTTACCCTTACCCTAAACCTAACCCTAACCCTAAACCTTACCCTAATCCTAACCCTAAACCTAACCCTAACCCTAACCACTAACGCTAACCCTAACCCTAACCCTAAACCTAAACCTACCCTTACACTAACGCAAACTCTTAACCTTACCATATCCCTAACCCTAACCCTAACCCTAACCCTAACCCTAAACCTAACCCTAACCCTAACCCTTACCCTACCCCTAACCCTAATCCTAACCCTAAAATTTACCCTTAACCTAACCCTTACCCTTACCCTAACGCTAAACCTAACCTTAAACCTTACCCTTACCCTAACCCTAACCCTAAATTTAATGCTAACCCTAACCCTAACCCTAACCCTAATCCTAACCCTTACCCTAACCCTAACCCTAATCCTAACCCTAACCTTAAGCCGAACCCTTACACTTTCCCTAACCCTAAACCTAACCCTAACCATAACTTACCCCTACCGTAACCCTAACCCTAACCCTAACCCTAACTGTAACCCTAACCCTAACCCCAACCCTAACCCTTACCCTTATCCTTACCCTAACCCTTACCCTATCCCTAACCCTAAACTTAAAACTAACCCTAACCTAAACTTTACACTAATCAGAACCCTAACCCTAACCCTAAATCTTACCCTTACCCTAACCCTAAACCTAACTTTTATCCTAACCTTAACACTAACCCTAACCCTAACCCTAACCCCTAACCCTAAACCTAACACTAACCTTAACGCTAAGACTAACCCTAAACCTAAACCTAACCCTTACCCTAACCCTAACTATAACCCTAATCCTTACCCTAACCCTAACCATAAACCTAAACCTTACCCTTACCCTAACCCTAACCCTAAACTTAATGCTAACCCTAACCCGAACCCGAACCCTAAACCTAACCCTAACCGTAACCCTTACCCTTACCCTAACCCTATCCCTAAACCTAACCCTAAACCTAACCCAAACACTTAACCTTACCATATCCATAAACCTAACGCTAACCCTAACCCTAACCGTAACCCTAACCCTAATCCTTTCCCTTACCCTCATCCTAACCCTAAACGTAACCCTAACCTTAACCCTAACCCCTAACCCTAACCCTAATCCTAACCCTAAACCTAACCCTTACCCTTACCCTAAACCTAACCCTAAAATTAATGCTAACCCTAACCCTAACCCTAAGCCTTACCCTAACCCTAACCCTGACCCTAACCTTAATGCTAATCCTAACCCTAACCATAACCCTAACCCTTTCCCTAAGCCTAACCCAATCCTAACCCTTACATTACCATAATCCTAACCCTAACCCTAAACCTTACCCTAACCCTAACTCTAAATCTAAACCTAACCCTAACCCTTATCCTTACCCTAACGCTAACCCTAAACCTAACAATAAACCTAACCCTAACCCTTACCCTTACCGTAACCCTAACTGTAAACATAAACCCCAATGCTAACCCGAACCCTAACCCCTGACCGCAACCCTAAACCTGACCCTAAACCTTACCTTTACCCTAACCCTAACCCTAACCTTAATGCTAACCCTAACCCTAACCCTAACCATAACCCTTACCCTAAAGCTAACCCTAACCCTCACCCCTACCCTAACCCTAACCCTAACCCTAACCCAAACCCAAACCCTTACCCTAACCCTAACCCTAACCCTAACACTTACCCTAACCCTAACACTAACCAAAACCCTAAACCTAACCCTAACCCTAACCCTAACCCCTAACCCCAACCCTAACCCTAACCTTTACCCTTATCATAACCTTAAAACTAACCCTAACCCTAGCCCTAACACTTACACTTAACCTAAACCTAACCCTAACCCTAACCCTTACCCTTACCCTAACCCTAAACCTAACCTTAAGCCTAACCCTAACACTAACCCTAACCCTAACTCTTACCCTTACCCTAACCCTAACTCTAAACCTAACTCTAACCCTAACCCTAAGCCTAAACCTTACCCTTATCCTAACCCTAAACCTAACCCTAAAACTTACCCTTAACCTAACCCTACCCCTAAACTTAATGCTAACCCTAACCCTAACACTAACCCTAACCCTAACCCTAATCCTTACCCTAACCCTAACCCTAACCCTCACCGTTACACTTACCCTAACACTAACCCTAACCCTAAACCTTACCCTTACCCTAACCCTAACTCTAAACCTAACTCTAACCCTAACCCTAAGCCTAAACCTTACCCTTATCCTAACCCTAAAACGTACCCTTAACCTAACCCTAACCCTAAACTTAATGCTAACCCTAACCCTAACCCTAACCCTAATCCTTACCCTAACCCTAACCCTAACCCTCACCGTTACACTTACCCTAACCCTAACCCAAAACCTTACCCTTACCGGAACCCTAACTCTAAACCTAACTCTAACCCTAACCCTAAGCCTAACCCTTACTCTTACCCTAACGCTAAACCTAACCCTAAACCTTACCCTTACCCTAACCCTAACCCTAAATTTAATGCTAACCCTAACCCTAAACCTAACCCTTACCCTAACCCTAACCCTAACCCTAACCCTAACCCTAAGCCGAACCCTTACCCTTTCCCTAACCCTAAACCTAACCCTAACCCTAACTTACCCCTACCGTAACCCTAACCCTAACACTAACCCTAACTTTAACCCTAACCCTAACCCTAACCCTTACCCTTATCCTAACCCTAACTCTTACCCTTTTCCTAACCCTAAACTTAAAACTAACCCTAACCTAAACCTTACACTAATCAGAACCCTAACCCTAACCCTAAACCTTCCCCTTACACTAACCCTAACCCTAACTTTTATCCTAACCTTAAACCTAACCCTAACCCTAACCCTAACCCCTAACCCTAAACCTAACACTAACCTTAATGCTAAGACTAACCCTAAACCTAAACCTAACCCTTACCCTAACCCTAACTCTAACCCTAATCCTTACCCTAACCCTAACCCTAAACTTAAACCTTACCCTTACCCTAACCCTAACCCTAAACTTAATGCTAACCCTAACCCTAACCCGAACCCTAACCCTAACCCTAACCCTAACCCTAACCCTTACCCTTACCCTAACCCTATCCCTAAACCTAACCCTAACCCTAACCCTAACCCAAACACTTAACCTTACCATATCCCTAAACCTAACCCTAACCCTAACCCTAACCATAACCCTAACCCTAATCCTTTCCCTTACCCTAATCCTAACCCTAAACCTAACCCTAACCTTAACCCTTACCCCTAACCCTAACCCTAATCCTAACCCTAACCCTTACCCTTACCCTAAACCTAACCCTAAACTTAAAGCTAACCCTAACCCTTACCCTAAGCCTTACCCTAACCCTAAACCTGACCCTAACCTTAATGCTAATCCTAACCCTAAACCTAACTCTAACCCTTACCCTTTCCCTAAGCCTAACCCAATCCTAACCCTTACATTACCATAATCATAACCCTAACCCTAAACCTTACCCTAACCCTAACTCTAAAACTAAACCTAATCCTAACCCTTATCCTTACCCTAACCCAAACCCTAAACCTAACAATAAACCTAACCCTAACCCTTACCCTTACCGTACCCCTAACTGTAAACCTAAACCCCAATGCTAACCCTAACCCTAACCCCTGACCGTAACCCTAACCCTGACCCTAACCCTTACCTTTACCCTAACCCTAACCCTAACCTTAATGCTAACCCTAACCCTAACCCTAATCGTAACCCTTACCCTAACCCTAACCCTAACCCTAACCCTTACCCTTACCCTAACCCTAACCCAAACCCAAACCCTTACCCTAACCCTAACCCTAACCCTAACACTTACCCTAACCCTAATCCTAACCAAAACCCTAAACCTAACCCTAACCCTAACCCTAACCCCTAACCCCAACCCTAACCCTAACCCTAACCTTTACCCTTATCATAAACTTAAAACTAACCCTAACCCTAACACTTACCCTTAACCTAAACCTAACCCTAACCCTAAACCTTACCGTAACCCTAACGCTAACCCTAAACCTAACCCTAACCCTAACCCTAACCCTTACCCTTACCCTCACCCTAACCCTAACCTTAAGCCTAACCCTAACACTAACCCTAACCCTAACTCTTACCCTTACCCTAACCCTAACTCTAAACCTAACTCTGACCCTAACCCTAAGCCTAAACCTTACCCTTATCCTAACCCTAAACCTAACCCTAAAACTTACCCTTAACCTAACCCTAACCCTAAACTTAATGCTAACACTAACCCTAACCCTAACCCTAACCCTAACCCTAATCATTACCCTAACCCTAACCCTAACCCTAACCCTCTCCGTTACACTTACCCTAACACTAACCCTAACACTAAACCTTACCCTTACCCTAACCCTAACTCTAAACCTAACTCTAACCCTAACCCTAAGCCTAACCCTTACACTTACCCTAACGCTAAACCTCACCCTAAACCTTACCCTTACCCTAACCCTAACCCCAAATTAAATACTAACCCTAACCCTAACCCTAACCCTTACCCTAACCCTAACCCTAACCTTAACCCTAACCCTAAGCCGAACCCTTACCCTTTCCCTAACCCTAAACCTAACCCTAACCCTAACTTACCCCTACCGTAACCCTAACCCTAACCCTAACTTTAACCCTAACCCTAACCCTAACCCTAACCCTTACCCTTATCCTAACCCTAACCCTTACCCTATCCCTAACCCTAAACTTAAAACTAACCCTAACCTAAACCTTACACTAATCAGAACCCTAACCCTAACCCTAAACCTTACCCTTACCCTAACCCTAACCCTAACTTTTATCCTACCCTTAACCCTTACCCTAACCCTAACTCTAACCCTAATCCTTACCCTAACCCTAACCCTAAACCTAAACCTTACCCTTACCCTTACCCTAACCCTAACCCTAAACTTAATGCTAACCCTAACCCTAACCCGAACCCTAAACCTAACCCTAACCCTAACCCTAACCCTTACCCTTACCCTAACCCTATCCCTAAACCTAACCCTAACCCTAACCCTAACCCAAACACTTAACCTTACCATATCCCTAAACCTAACCCTAACCCTAAACCTAACCGTAACCCTAACCCTAATCCTTTCCCTTACACTAATTCTAACCTTAAACCTAACCCTAACCTTAACCCTAACCCCTAACCCTAACCCTAATCCTAACCCTAACCCTTACCCTTACCCTAAACCTAACCCTAAACTTAATGCTAACCCTAACCCTAACCCTAAGCCTTACCCTAACCCTAACGCTGACCCTAACCTTAATGCTAATCCTAACCCTAACCCTAACCCTTACCCTTTCCCTAAGCCTAACCCAATCCTAACCCATACATTACCATAACCCTAACCCTAACCCTAAACCTTACCCTAACCCTAACTCTAAATCTAAACCTAACCCTAACCCTTATCCTTACCCTAACCCTAATCCTAAACCTAACAATAAACCTAACCCTAACCCTTACCCTTACCGTAACCCTAACTGTAAACCTAAACCCCAATGCTAACCCGAACCCTAACCCCTGACCGCAACCCTAAACCTGACCCTAACCCTTACCTTTACCCTAACCCTAACCCTAAACTTAATGCTAACCCTAACCCTAACCATAACCATAACCCTTACCCTAAAGCTAACCCTAACCCTCACCCCTACCCTAACCCTAACCCTAACCCTTACCCTTACCCTAACCCTAACCCTAACCCAAACCCAAACCCTTACCCTAACCCTAACCCTAACACTTACCCTAACCCTAACCAACACCCTAAACCTAACCCTAACCCTAACCCCTGACCGTAACCCTAACCCTGACCCTAACCCTTACCTTTACCCTAACCTTAATGCTAACCCTAACCCTAACCCTATCCCTTACCCTTTCCCAAACCCTAAAGCTAACCCTAACCCTAACCATTACGCTTACCCTAACCCTAACCCTAAACCTAACCCTAACCCTAACCCTAACGCTAACCGTAACTTTAACCCTATCCCTAACCCTAACCGTAACCCTTACCCTTACTCTAAACCTAACCCTAACCCTAACCCTTACCCTAACCCTAACCCTAACCCCTAACGCTAACCCTAACCCTAACCCTAACCCTAAACCTAAACATACCCTTACCCTAACCCAAACCTTTAACCTTACCATATCCCTAAACCTAACCCTAACCCTAACCCTAAACCAAACCCTAACCCTAACCCTAACACTTACACTTACCATAACCCTAACCCTAACCCTAACCCCTGCCCTTACCATAAACCTAAACCTAATCCTAACCCTAACCCTAACTTTAACCCTAACCCTAACCCTAACCCTAAACCTTACCCTTATCCTAACCCTAACCCTAAACCTAACTCTAACCCTAAACCTAACCCTAACCCTAACCTTACCATATCCCTAAACCTAACCCTAACCCTAACCATAACCCTAATCCTAACCCTTACCCTTACCCTAATCCTAACCCTAACGCTAACCCTAACCCTAACCTAAACCTAACCCTAACACTAACCCTAACCCTTACCCTTACCCTAATCCTAACCCTAAACCTAACACTAACCCTAACCCTAACCTTATCCCTAAACCCTAATCCTAACCCAAACCTAATCCTAACCCTAACCCTTACCCTTACCCTAAACCTAACCCGAAATATAATGCTAACCCTAACCCTAACCCTAACCTTAATGCTAATCCTAACCCTAACCCTAACCCTTACCCTTTCCCTAAGCCTAACCCAATCCTAACCCTTACCTTACCATAACCCTAACCCTAACCCTAAACCTAACCCTAACCCTAACTCTAACTGTAAACCTAACCCTAACCCTTAACCTTACCCTTACCCTAATCCTAACCCTAAATCTAACCCTAAACCTAACCCTGACCCTTCCCCTACCCGAAACCTAACTGTAAACCTAACCCCAACCCTAACCCTAACCCTAACCCCTGACCCTAACCCTAACCCTGACCCTAACCCTTATTTTACCCTTACCCTAACCCTAACCCTAACCGTAATCCTTACCCTAGCCCTAACCCTAACCCTTAACCTAACCCTAACCCTAACCTTTACGCTAACCCTAACCCTAAACCTAACACTTACCCTAACCCTAAACCTACCCCAAACCCTAAACCTAATCCTAACCCTAACCCTAACCCCTAAGCCCAACCCTAACCCTAACCCTTACCCTTATCATAACCTCAAAACTAATCCTAACACTAACCCTAACACTTACCCTTACCCTAACCCTAACCCTAACCCTAAACCTAAACCTAACCCTAACCCTCACCCTAAACCTCACCCTTACCCTTACCCTAACCCTAACCCTAACCCTAACACTTTCCTTACCCTAACCTAACCCACACCCTAACACTAACCCTAACCCTGACCCCTAACCCTAACCCTAACCCTAACCCTAACCCTAAACATAAACCTAACCCTAAACCTAACCCTAACCCCTAACCCTAAACCTAACCTTAACCCTAACCCTAAACATAAACCTAACCCTAACCCTAACCCTAACCCCTAAACCTAAACCTAACCCTAACCCTAACCCTAAACATAAAGCTAAACCTAACCCTAACCCTAACACTTACACTTACCCTAACCGTAACTCTAAACCTAACCCTTACCCTTAACCTAACCGTAACCTTAACCCTAACCCTAACCCTTACAATTACCCTAACCCTAACCCTAACCCTTACACTTACCCTAACCCTAAACCTAATCCTAAACCCTAAACCTAATCCCAACCCTTACCCTAACCCTAACCCTAACCCTTACCCTTACCCTACCCCTAACCCTAATGCTTACCCTACCCTAACCCTAACCCTAACATCAAACTTTAACTCTAACCCTAAACCTTAGCCTTACCCTAACCATAAACCTAACCCTAACCCTAATCCTAACCCCTAACCGTAACCCTAACCCTTACCCTTACCCAAACTTTAACCATAACTTTAACCCTAACCCTAACACTAACCATAATCCTCACCCTTACCATAACCCTATCCCTAATCCTAAAACTTACCCTTACCCTAACCCTAACCCTAAACCTAACCCTAACCCTAACTCTAACCTTACCGTAACCCTCACCTAACCCTAACCTCAAACCTATCACTTACCCTAACCCTAACCCTAACCCTAACCCTAACCCTAACCCTAAACCTAAACCTATCCGTAACACTTACCCTACCCTAAACATAACTCCAATCCTTACCCTAACCCTAGCCCTAACCCTAACCCTTACACTTTCCCTAACCCTAACCCTAACCCTAACCATAAACCTTACTCTTAGCCTAACCCCAACCCTAACACTAACCCTAACGCTAACCCTAAACCTAACCCTAACCCTAAACCTAACCCCTAACCCTAACCCTATCCCTGACCCTAACACTCACACTTACCCTATGCCTAACCCTAACCCTAACCCTAACCGTAACCCTAACCCTAACCCTTACCCTTACCCTAATCGTGACCCCAACGCTAATCCTAACCCTAAACCTAACCCTAACACTAACCCTAAACCTAACCCTAACCCTTACCCTTACCCTAATCTTAACCCTAAACCTAACCCTAAACCTAACCCTAACCTTAACCCTAACCCCTAATCCTAACCCTAATCCTAACCCTAACCCTTACCCTTACTCTAAACCTAACCCTAAACTTAATGCTAACCCTAACCCTAACCCTAACCCTAACCCTAACCTTAATGCTAATCCTAAACCTAAACCTAACCCTAACCCTTTAGCCTTACCCTAACCCTAACCCTAACCCTAACCCTAACCCTTACCCTTACCTTAATCCTAACCCTAAACCTAAGCCTAAACCTAACCCTAACCTAAACCCTAACCCCTAATCCTAACCCTAATCCTAACCCTAACCCTTACCCTTACCCTAAACCTAACCCTAAATACAATGCTAACCCTAACCCTAACCCTAAGCCTTACCCTAAACTTAATGCTAATCCTAACTCTAACCCTAACCCTTACCCTTTCCCTAAGCCTAACCCAATCCTAACCCTTACCTTACCATAACCCTAACCCTAACCCTAAATCTAACCCTAACCCTGACTCTAAAATTAACCTAACCCTAACCCTTACCCTTACCCTAACCCTAACCCTAAACCTAACACTAAACCTAACCCGAACCCTTACCCTTACCCTAACCCTAACCCTAACCTTAACCCCAACCCTAAAACTAACCTTAACCCTTACACTTCCCCTAACTCTAACAATAAAACTAACCCTAACCCTACCCTAACACTAACCCTTACCCTAACCCTAACTATTACCCTAACCCTAACCCTAACCCTAACCCTAACATTAACCTTAACCCTTACCCTTACCCTTACCCTAACCCTAACCCTAGCCCTAACCCTGACCTAAAACCTATCCCTAACCCTAAATCTAACCCTAACACTTACCCTAAACCTAACCCTAACCCTAACCTAACCCTTTCCCTTACCTTAACCCTAACCCTAATCCTAACATCTAACCTTAACCCTTACCCTTACCCAAACTCTAACCTTAAACTTAACCCTAATCCTAACAATAACCATAATCCTAACCCTTACACTAACCCTAACCCTAACCCTAACACTTACCCTTACCCTAACTCTAACCCCAAACCTAACCCTAACCCTAACCCTAACTCTAACCTTACCGTAACCCTAACCTAACCCTAACCTCAAACCTAACACTTACCCTTACCCTAACCCTAACAATAAACCTAATCCAAAACCTAACCCTAAACCTTACTCTTACCCTAACCCTAACGTTAATGCTAACTCTAACCCTATCCTTAACCCTTACCCTACCCTAAACATAACCCTAATCCTTACCCTAACCCTAGCCCTAACCCTAACCCTTACCCTTTCCCTAACCCTAACCCTAACCCTAACCCTAACCCTAACCATAAACCTTACTCTTAACCTAACCCTAACCCTTACCCTTACCCTTACCCTAACCCTAACCCTAAACTTAACCCTAACACTAACCCTAACGGTAACCATTACCCTTACCCTAACCCTAACCCTAAACCTAACCCTAACCCTAAAACTAACCCCTAACCCTAACCCTATCCCTGACCCTAACCCTCACACTTACCCTATGCCTAACCCTAACCCTAATCCTAACCGTAACTCTAACCCTAACCCTTACCCTTTCTCTAATCCTAACCCTAACGCTAACCCTAACCCTAAACCTAACCCTAACACTAACCCTAACCCTTACCCTTACCCTAATCCTAACCCTAAACCTAACCCTAAACCTAACCCTAACCTTAACCCTAACCCTAATCCTAAACCTAATCCTAACCCTAACCCTTACCCTTACCCTAAACCTAACCCTAAATACAATGCTAACCCTAACCCTAACCCTTTCCCTAAGCCTAACCCAATCCTAACCCTTACCTTACCATAACCCTAACCCTAACCCTAAACCTAACCCTAACCCTAACTCTAAATCTAAACCTAATCCTAACCCTTACCCTTACCCTAACCCTAACCCTAAACCTAACACTAAACCTAACCCTAACCCTTACCCTTACCCTAACCCTAACACTAAACCTAACCCCAACCCTAACCCTATCCTAACCCCTGACCGTAACCCTAACCCTGACCCTAACCCTTACCTTTACCCTAACCCTAACCCTAACCTTAATGCTAACCCTAACCCTAACCCTAACCGTAACCCTTACCCTAAGCCTAACACTAACCCTAACACTTACCCTAACCCTAACCCTAACCAAAACCCTAAACCTAACCCCAACCCTAACCATAACACCTAACCCCAACCCTAAACCTAACCCTTACCCTTATCATAACCTCAAAACTAAGCCTAAACCTAACCATAACACTTACCCTTAACCTAACCCTAACCCTAACCCTGAACCTAAACCTAACCCTAACCCTAACCCTAAACCTCACCCTTACCCTTACCCTAACCCTAACCCTAACCCTAACCCTAACCCTAACACTTACCCTTACCCTAACCAAACCCAAACCTTAACGGTAAACCTAACCCTAACCCCTAACCCTACCCTAACCCTAACCATAAACCTAACCCTAAACCCTAACCCTAACCCTTACCCTAACCGTAACCCTAAACCTAACCCTAAACCTTACACTTACCCTAACCCTAACCCTAACCCTAACCCTAACCCTAACCCTAACACTTACCCTTACCCTAAACCTTACCCTTACCTTAACCCTAACCCTAACCCTAACCCTTCCCTTTCCCCTAACTCTAACCCTAACCCTAACCCTTACCCTTACCCTAACCGTAACCCTAAACCTAACCCTAACCCTAACACTTACCCTAACCCTAACCCTAACCACGACCCTAAACCTAACACTAATCCTAACCCTAACTCTAACCCCTAACCCCAACCCTAACCCTAACCTTTACCCTTATCATAACCTCAAAACTAACCCTAACTCTAACCCTAACACTTACCCTTAACCTAAACCTAACCCTAATCCTAAACCGAACCCTAACGCTAACGCTAACCCTAAACCTAAACCTAACCCTAACCCTAACCCTTACCGTTACCCTAACCCTAACCCTAATCCTAACCTTAACCAGAACCCTAACCCAAACACTTAACCTTACCATATCCCTAAACCTAACTCTAACCCTAACCCTAACCGTAACCATAACCCTAATCCTTTCCCTTACCTAATCCTAACCCTAAACCTAAACTTAACCCTAGCCTTAACCCTAACCCCTAACCCTAACCCTAATCCTAACCCTAACCCTTACCCTTACCCTAAACCTAACCCTAAACTTAATGCTAACCCTAACCCTAACCCTAAGCCTTACCCTAACCCTAACCCTAACCCTAACCTTAATGCTAATCCTAACCCTAAACCTAACCCTAACCCTTACACTTACCCTAACCCTAACCCTAACCCTAAACCCTAAACCTAACCGCAAACCTAACCCTAACCCTAACCCTAACCCTAACCCTTACCCTTACCCTAACCCTAACCATAAACCTAACTCTAACCCTAACCCTAACCCTAACACTTGCCCTTACCCTTACCCTAACCCTAACCCTAATGCTTGCCCTACCCTAACCCTAACCATTACCCTTACCCTAACGCAAAACCTAAACCTCGCTCTAACCCTAACCCTAACCATAACCATTACCCTAACACTAACCCTAACCCTAACCCTCACTCTAACCCTAACCTTAACCCTAACCCTAACCATTACCCTAACACTAACCATAACCCTAACCCTAACCCTAACCTTAACCCCAACCCAAAAACTACCCCTAACACTTACCCTTCCCCTAACTCTAACCCTAAACCTAACCCTAAACCTAAACCTAAACCTAAACTAAACCTAACCCCAACCCTAACCCTAACCCTAACCCTAACACTAAACTTTACCCTAACCCTAACCCTAACCCTAATGCTTCCCTACCCTAACCCTTACCCTAGCCTTTACACTTACCCTAACCAAAACCTAACCCTCACTCTAACCCTAACCCTAACCCTAACCATTTCCCTAACACTAACCCTCACCCTAACACCTAACACTAACCCTAACCCTAACCCTCACTCTATCCCTAACCTTAACCCTAACCCTAACCATTACCTTAACATTAACCCTAACCCGAACCCTTACCCTTACCCTAACCCTAACCATAATCTAAACCCCAACCCTAAAACTAACCTTAACCCTTCCCCTTCCCCTAACTCTAACAATAAAACTAACCCTAACCCTAACCCTAACCCTAACCGTTACCCTAACCCTAACTCTTGCCCTAACCCTAACCCTAACCCTAACCTTAACCCTAACCCTTACCTTTACCCTAACCCTAACCCTACCTAAAACCTAACCCTAACCCTAAACCTAACCCTTATCCTTACCTTAACCCTAACCCTAATCCTAACCCTAACCCTAACCCTAAAGCTTACCCTTACCCTAACTCTAACCTTAAACTTAACCCTAACCCTAACACTAACCATAATCCTAACCCTTACCCTAACCCTAACCCTAACCCTAACACTTACGCTTACCCTAACTCTAACCCCAAACCTAACACTAACCCTAACCCTAACTCTAACCTTACCGTAACCCTAACCTAACCCTAACCTCAAACCTAACACTTACCCTTACCCTAACCTTAACTATAAACCTAACCCAAAACCTAACCCTAAACCTTACCCTTACCCTAACCCTAACGTTAATGCTAACCCTAACCCTAACCCTATCCGTAACCCTTACCCTACCCTAAACATAACCCTAATCCTTACCCTAACCCTAGCCCTAACCCTAACCCTTACCCTTTCCCTAACCCTAACCCTAACCATAAACCTTACTCTTAACCTAATTCTAACCCTTACCCTTACCCTTACCCTAACCCTAACCTTAACCCTAACACTAACCCTAACGCTAACCCTTACCCTTACCCTAACCCTAACCCTAAACCTAACCCTAACCCTAACCCTAAACCTAACCCAAACCCTAACCCTATCCCTGACCTTAACCCTCACACTTACCCCATGCCTAACCCTAACCCTAATCCTAACCGTAACCCTAAACCTAACCCTTACCCTTACTCTAATCCTAACCCTAACGCTAACCCTAACCCTAAACCTTACTGTAACCCTAACCCTAACACTTACCCTTACCCTAATCCTAACCCTAACCTAACCCTATCCATAACCCTAACCTTAACCCTAACCCTAATCCTACACCTAATCCTAACCCTAACACTTACCCTTACCCTAAACCTAACCCTAAATACAATGCTAACCCTAACCCTAACCCTTTCCCTAAGCCTAACCCAATCCTAACCCTTACCTTACCATAACCCTAACCCTAACCCTAAACCTAACCCTAACCCTAACTCTAAATCTAAACCAAACCCTTACCCTTACCCTTACCCTAACCCTAAACCTAAACCTAACACTAAACCTAACCCTAACCCTTACCCTTACCCTAACCCTATACCTAAACCTAACCCCAACCCTAACCCTAACCCTAACCCCTGACCGTAACCCTAACCCTGACCCTAACTCTTACCTGTACCCTAACCCTAACCGTAACCTTAATGCTAACCCTAACCCTAACCCTAACCGAAACCCTAAACCTAACCCCAACCCTAACCCTAACACCTAATCCCAACCCTAACCCTAACCCTTACCCTTATCATAACCTCAAAACTAACCCTACCCTAACCATAACACTTACCCTTAACCTAACTCTAACCCTAAACCTAACCCTAAACCTAACCCTAACCCTAACCCTAACCTCACACTTACTCTTACCCTAACCCTAACCCTAACCCTAACACTTACCCTTACCCTAACCTAACCAAAACCCTAACCCTAAACCTAACCCTAACCCTAACGCTAACCCTAACCATAAACCTAACCCGAACCCTAACCCTAACCCTTACCCTTACCCTAACCGTAACCCTAAACCTAACCCTAACCCTTACACTTACCCTAACCCTAACCCTAACACTAAACCCAAAACCTAACCCCATCCCTAACCCTAACCCTAACCCTAACCCTAACCCTTACCCTTACCCTAACCCTAACCATAAACTTAACCCTAACCCTAACCCTAACCCTAACCCTAACACTTACCCTTACCCTAACCCTAACCCTAACCCTAATGCTTGCCCTACCCTAACCGTAACCATTACCCTTACCCTAACCCAAAACCTACCCCTCGCTCTAACCCTAACACTAACCATAACCATTACCCTAACACTAACCCTAACACTAACCCTAACCCCTAACACTAACCCTAACCCTAACCCTCACTCTAACCCTAACCTTAACCCTAACCCTAACCATTACCCTAACACTAACCATAACCCTAACCCTAACCCTTACCCTTACCCTAACCGTAACCCTAAACCTAACCCTAACCCTTACACTTACCCTAACCCTAACCCTAACCCCTAAACCTAACCCCAACCCTAACCTTAACCCTAACCCTAATCCTAACCTTTACCCTTACCCTAACCCTAAACATAAACCTAACCCTAACCCTAACCCTAACCCTAACCCTAACACTTACCCTTACCCTAACCCTAACCCTAATCCTAATGCTTGCCCTACCCTAACCCTAACCATTACCCTGACCCTAACCCAAAACCTAACCCTCGCTCTAACCCTAACCCTAACCATAACCATTACCCTAACACTAACCATAACCCTAACCCTTTCCCTTACCCTAACCCTAACCCTAACACTTACCATTACCCTAACCCTAACCCTAACCCTAATGCTTGCCCTACCCTAACCCTTACCCTAACCATTACACTTACCCTAACCAAAGCCTAACCCTCACTCTAACCCTAAACCTAACCCTAACCCTAACGCTAACCCTTTCTCTTACCCTAACCCTAAACATACACCTAACCCTAACCCTAACCCTAACCCTAACACTTACCCTTACCCTAACCCTAACCCTTATGCTTGCCCTACCCTAACCCTACCCTAACCATTACACTTACCCTAACCAAAATCCAACCCTAACCCTAACCATTTCCCTAACACTAACCCTAACCCTCACCCTAACCCCTAACACTAACCCTAACCCTAACCCTCACTCTAACCCTAAACTTAACCCTAACCCTAACCATTACCTTAACATTAACCCTAACCCGAACCCTTACCCTTACCCTAACCCTAACCATAACCTTAACCCCAACCCTAAAACTAACCCTAACCCTTACCCTTCCCCTAACCCTAACCCTAACTCTAACCTTAACCCTAACCCTTACCCTTACCCTAACCCTGACCCTAACCCTACCCCAAAACCTATCCCTAACCCTAAATCTAACCCTTACACTTACCCTAAACATAACCCTAACCCTAACCCTTACCCTTACCTTAACCTTAACCCTAACCCTAACATCAAACTTTAACCCTAACCCTAAACCTTACCCTTACCCTAACCATAAACCTAACCCTAACCCTAATCCTAACCCCTAACTCTAGCCCTAACCCTTACCCTTACCCAAACTCTAACCCTAACAGTTGCCCTCACCCTAACCCTAAACCTAACCTAACCCTAACCATAATCCTAACCCTTACCCTAACCCTAACCCTAACCCTACCACTTACCCTTACCCTAACCCTAAACCTAACACTAACCCTAAACCTAACTCTAACCTTACCGTAACCCTAACCTAACCCTAACCTCAAACCTAACACTTACACTTACCCTAACCCTAACCATAAACTAACCCTAAACCTAACCCTAAAACTTACTCTTACCCTAACCCTAACGTTAATGCTAACCCTAACCCTAACCCTATCCGTAACCCACACCCTACCCTAAACATAACCATAATCCTTACCCTAACCCTAGCCCTAACCCTAACCCTTACCTTTCCCTAACCCTAACCCTAACCCTAACCATAAACCTTACTCTTACCGTAACCCTAACCCTTACCCTTACCGTTACCCTAACCCTAACCCTAACCTTAACTCTAACACTAACCCTAACGCTAACCCT
>NW_028327513.1:105365-120365 GCF_031878675.1 Megascapheus bottae | reverse complement strand
AACCTAAGCCTAAACCTAACCCTAACCTAAACCCTAACCCCTAATCCTAACCCAAATCCTAACCCTAACCCTTACCCTTACCCTAAACCTAACCCTAAATACAATGCTAACCCTAACCCGAACCCTAAGCCTTACCCTAAACTTAATGCTAATCCTAACCCTAACCCTAACCCTTACCCTTTCCCTACGCCTAACCCAATCCTAACCCTTACCTTACCATAACCCTAACCCTAACCCTAAACCTAACCCTAACCCTGACTCTAAAATTAACCTAACACTAACCCTTACCCTTACCCTAACCCTAACCCTAAACCTAACACTAAACCTAACCCTAACCCTTACCCTTACCCTAACCCTAACTGTAAACCTAACCCCAACCCTAACCCTAACCCTAACCCCTGACCGTAACCCTAACCCTGTACCTAACGCTTACATTTACCCTAACCCTAACCCTAACCTTAATGCTAAACCTAACCCTAACCCTAAGCCTAACCCTTACCCTAACCCTAACCCTAACCCTAACCCTTACCCTAACCCTAACCCTAACCCTAACAATAACCCTAAACTTTACCCTAACCCTAATCCTAACCATAAAACTTACCCTAACCCTAACCCTAACCCAAACCCTAAACCTAACTCTAACCCTAACCCTAACCATAAACCTAACGGTAACCCTAAACCTAACAATTACCCTTACCCTAAGCGTAACCCTAAACCTAACCCTAACCCTTACACTTACCCTAACCCTAACCCTAACCCTAAACCCTAAACCTAACCCCAAACCTAACCCTAACCCTAACCCTAACCCTAAACATTACCCTTACCCTAACCTAACCATAAACCTAACCCTAACCTTAACCCTAACCCTACCACTTAACCTTAACCTAACCCTAACCCTATCCCTAACCCTAATGCTTGCCCTACCCTAACCCTAACCATTACCCTTACCCTAACCCAAAACCTAACTCTCGCTCTAACCCTAACCCTAACCATAACCATTACCCTAACACTAACCCTAACCCTAACCCCTAACACTGACCCTAACCCTAACCCTAACCCTAACCATTACCTTAACACTAACCATAACCCTAACCCTGACCCTTACCCTAACCCTAACCTTAACCCCAACCCTAAAACTAACCCTAACCCTTACCCTTCCCCTAACTCTAACCCTAAACCTAACCCTCACTCTAACCCTAACCCTAACCCTAACCATTTCCCTAACACTAATCCTAACCCTAACCCTTACACCTAACTCTAACCCTAACCCTAACCCTCACACTAACCCTAACCTTAACCCTAACCCTAACCATTACCTTAACATTAACCCTAACCCGAACCTTTACCCTTACCCTAACTTTAACCCTAACCTTAACCCCAACCCTAAAACCAACCCTAACCCTTACCCTTCCCCTAACCCTAACCCTAACTCTAACCTTAACCCTAACCCTTACCCTTACCCTAACCCTGACCCTAACCCTACCCCAAAACCTATCCCTAACCCTAAATCTAACAATTACACTTACCCTAAACCTAACCCTAACCCTAACCCTAACCCTTACCCTTACCTTAACCTTAACCCTAACCCTAACCCTAACATCAAACTTTAACCCTAAGCCTAAACCTTACCCTTACCCTAACCATAAACCTAACCCTAACCCTAATCCTAACTCCTAACTGTAACCCTAACCCTTACCCTTACCCAAACTCTAACCCTAACAGTTACCCTTACCCTAACCCTAAACCTAACCCTAACCCTAACCCTAACCATAATCCTAACCCTTACCCTAACCCTAACCCTAACACTTACCCTTACCCTAAGCCTAACCCTAACCCTAAACCTAACCCTAACCCTAACCCTAACTCTAACCTTACCGTAACCCTAACCTAACCCTAACCTCAAACCTAACACTTACCCTTACCCTAACCCTAACCATAAACCTAACCCTAAACCTAACCCTAAAACTTACTCTTACCCTAACCCTAACGTTAATGCTAACCCTAACCCTAACCCTATCCGTAACCCTTACCCTACCCTAAACATAACCCTAATCCTTACCCTAACCCTAGCCCTAACCCTAACCCTTACCCTTTCCCCAACCCTAACCCTAACCCTAACCATAAACCTTACTCTTACCCTAACCCTAACCCTTACCCTTACCCTTACCCTAACCCTAACCCTAACCTTAACCCTAACACTAACCCTAACGCTAATCCTTACCCTTACCCTAAACCTAACCCTTAACCTAACCCTAACCCTAAACCTAACCCCTAACCCTAACCCTATTCCTGACCCTAACCCTCACACTTACCCTATGCCTAACCCTAACCTTAATGCTAACCCTAACCCTTACCCACACACTAACCCTAACCCTAATGCTTGCCCTACCCTAACCGTAACCCTAACCCTTACCTTATCCTAACCCAAAACCTACCCTTAATGTTAACCCTACCCCTAACCCTAACACTAACCCTTACCCTAACCCTTACCCTTTCCTTAACCCTAATCCTAAACCTAACAATAACATTAACCTTAACCCTAACCCTCACTGTAACCCTAACCCTAACTTTTACCCTTACCCTAACCCTAACCCTAAACCTTACCCTAACCCTAACCCTAAACCTAACCCTAACCCTATCCCTTACCCTTTCCCAAACCCTAAAGCTAACCCTAACCCTAACCATTACCCTTACCCTAACCCTAACCCTAAACCTAACCCTAACCCTAACCCTAACGCTAACCGTAACTTTAACCCTATCCCTAACCCTAACCGTAACCCTTAACCTTACTCTAAACCTAACCCTAACCCTAACCCTAAACCTTACCCTAACCCTAACCCTAATCCTAACCCTAACCCTAACCCCTAACGCTAACCCTAACCCTAACCTTAACCCTAAACCTACCCTTACCCTAACCCAAAACCTTAACCTTACCATATCTATAAACCTAACCCTAACCCTAACCCTAAACGAAACCCTAACCCTAACCCTAACACTTACACTTACCCTAACCCTAAACCTAACCCTAACCTCTGCCCTTACCATATACCTAAACCTAATCCTAACCCTAACCTTAACTTTAAACCTAACCCTAACCCTAACCCTAAACCTTACCCTTATCCTAACCCTAACCCTAAACCTAACTCTAACCCTAACCCTAACCCTAACCCTAACCTTACCATATCCCTAAACCTAACCCTAACCCTAACCATAACCCTAATCCTAACCCTTACCCTTACCCTAATCCTAACCCTAACGCTAACCCTAACCCTAAACCTAACCCTAACACTAACCCTAACCCTTACCCTTACCCTAATCCTAACCCTAAACCTAACCCTAAACCTAACCCTAACCTTAACCCTAACCCCTAATCCTAACCCAAACCTAATCCTAACCCTAACCCTTACTCTTACCCTAAACCTAACCCTAAACATAATGCTAACCCTAACCCTAACCCTAACCTTATGCTAATTCTAACCCTAACCCTAACCCTTACCCTTTCCCTAAGCCTAACCCAATCCTAACCCTTACCTTACCCTAAACCTAACCCTAACCCTAACCCTAACTCTAACTCTAAACCTAACCCTAACCCTTAACCTTACCCTTACCCTAATCCTAACACTAAACCTAACCCTAAACCTAACCCTAACCCTTCCCCTACCCGAAACCTAACTGTAAACCTAACCCCAACCCTAACCCTAACCCTAAACCCTGACCCTAACCCTAACCCTGACCCTAACCCTTACTTTACCCTTACCCTAACCCTAACCCTAACCCTAAACCTAAACCTAAACCTATTCCTAACCCTAACCCTAACCCTAAACCTCACCCTTACCCTTACCCTAACCCTAACCCTAACCCTAACACTTACCTTACCCTAACCTACCCCACACCCTAACACTAACCCTAACCCTGACCCCTAACCCTAACCCTAACCCTAACCCTAACACTTACCCTTACACTAACCTAACACAAACCCTAACCCTAACCGTAACCCTCACCCCTAACCCTAAACCTAACCCTAACCCTAACCCTAAACATAAACCTAACCCTAACCATAACCCTAACACTTACACTTACCCTAACCATAACTCTAACCCTAACCCTTACCCTTAACCTAACTGTAACCTTAACCCTAACCCTAACCCTTACAACTACCCTAACCCTAACCCTAACCCTTACACTTACCCTAACCCTAAACCTAATCCCAACCCTTACCCTACCCCTAACCCTAATGCTTACCCTACCCTAACCCTAACCCTAATATCAAACTTTAACTCTAAACCTAAACCTTACCCTTACCCTAACCATAAACCTAACCCTAACCCTAATCCTAACCCCTAACCGTAACCCTAAACCTTACCCTTACCCAAACTCTAACCCTAACTTTAACCCTAACCCTAACACTAACCATAATCCTCACCCTTACCATAACCCTAACCCTAACCCTAAAACTTACCCTTACCCTAACCCTAAACCTAACCCTAACCCTAACTCTAACCTTACCGTAACCCTCACCTAACCCTAAACTCAAACCTATCACTTACCCTAACCCTAACCCTAACCTAACCCTAAGCCTTACCCTACCCCTAACCCTAACCCTAACCCTAATCTTAATGCTAATCCTAACCCTAAACCTAACCCTAAGCCTTACACTTACCCTAACCCTAACCCTAACCCTAAACCCTTAACCTAACCCCAAACCTAACCCTCACCCTAACCTTAACCCTAACCCTTACCCTTACCCTAACCCTAACCATAAACCTAACCCTAACCCTAACCCTAACACTTACCCTTACCCTAACCCTAACCCTAACCCTAATGCTTGCCCTACCCTAACCCTAACCATTACCCTTACCCTAACCCAAAACCTAAACCTCGCTCTAACCCTAACCCTAACAATAACCATTACCCTAACACTAACCCTAACCCTAACCCTAACACCTAACACTAACCCTAACCCTAACCCTCACTCTAACCCTAACCTTAACCCTAACCCTAACCATTACCCTAACACTAACCATAACCCTAACCCTAACCCTAACCTTAACCCCAACCCAAAAACTACCCCTAACACTTACCCTTCCCCTAACTCTAACCCTAAACCTAACCCTAACCCTAACCCTAAACCTAAACCTAAACCTAACCCGAACCCTAACCCTAACTCTAACCCTAACACTTACCTTTACCCTAACCCTAACCCTAACCCTAATGCTTGCCCTACCCTAACCCTTACCCTAAGCTTTACACTTACCCTAACCCAAAACCTAACCCTCACTCTAACCCTAACCTTAACCATAACCATTTCCCTAACACTAACCCTAACCCTAACCCTTACACCTAACTCTAACCCTAACCCTAACCCTCACACTAACCCTAACCTTAACCCTAACCCTAACCATTATGTTAACATTAACCCTAACCCGAACCTTTACCCTTACCCTAACCTTAACCCTAACCATAACCCCAACCCAAAAACTAACCCTAACCCTTCCCCTTCCCCTAACTCTAACAATAAACCTAACCCTAACCCTAACCCTAACACTAACCCTTACCCTAACCCTTACCCTTTCCTTAACCCTAATCCTAACACTAAGAATAACATTAACCTTAACCCTAACCCTCACTCTAACCCTAACCCTAACTCTTACCCTTACCCTAACCCTAACCCTAATCCTTACCCTAACCCTAAACCTAACCCTTACCCTTACTCTAACCCTAACCCTAAACCTAACCCTAAACCTAGCCCTAACCGTAACTTTAACCCTACCCCTAACCCAAACCGTTAACCTTACCCTTATCCTAAACCTAACCCTAAACCTAACCCTAACCCTATCCCTAACCCTTACCCTAACCCTAACCCTAAACCTAATCCTAACCCTAACCCCTAATGCTAACCCTAACCCTAACCCTAAACCTAAACCTACCGTTACCCTAACCCAAACCCTTAACCTTACCATATCCATAAACCTAACCTTAACCCTAACCCTAACCCTAACCCTAAACCTAACTCTAACCCTAACCCTAACACTTACACTTACCCTAACCCTAACCATAACCTAACCCTAACCCTAACCCTAACCCCTGCCCTTACCATAAACCTAAACGTAATCCTATCCCTAACCCTAACTTTAACCCTAACCCTAACCCTAACACTTACCCTTATCGTAACCCTAAACCTAAACCTAACTCTAACCCGAACCCTAACCCTAACCCTAACTCTAACCCTAACCCTAACCATAACCATAACCCTAACCCTAACCCTTACCCTTACCCTAATCCTAACCCTAACACTAACCCTAACCCTAAACCTAACCCTAACCCTAACCCTAACCCTAACTCTTACCATTACCCTAATCCTAACCCTAAACCTAACCCTAACCCTAACCCTAACCTTAACCCTAACCCCTAATCCTAACCCTAATCCTAACCCTAACCCTTACTCTTACCCTAAACCTAACCCTAAATATAATGCTAACCCTAACCCTAAGCCTAAGCCTTACCCTAACCCTAAGCCTTACCCTAACCCTAACCCTAACCGTAACCTTAATGCTAACCCTAGCCCTAACCCTAACCCTAACCCTTACCCTTTCCCTAAGCCTAACCCAATCCTAACCCTTACCTTACCATAACCCTAACCCTAACCCTAAACCTAACCCTAACCCTAACTCTAACTCCAAACCTAACCCTAACCCTTAACCTTACCCTTACCCTAATGCTAACCCGAAACCTAACCCTAAACCTAACCCTAACCCTTCCCCTACCCTAACCCTAACTGTAAACCTAACCCCAACCCTAACCCTAACACTAACCCCTGACCCTAACCCTAACCCTGACCCTAACCCTTACTTTACCCTAACCCTAACCCTAACCTTAATGCTAACCCTTACCCTAGCTCTAACCCTAACTCTTACCCTAACCCTAACACTAACCCTAACCCTTACGCTAACCCTAACCCTAAACCTAACACTTACCCTAACCCTAACCATACCCAAAACCCTATCCCTTACCCTAACCCTAACCCTAAACCTAACCCAAACCCTAACCCTATCCCTGACCTTAACCCTCAATCATACCCTATGCCTAACCCAAACCCTAATCCTAACCATAACCCTAAACCTAGTCCTTACCCTTACTCTAATCCTAATCCAACGCTAACCCTAACCCTAAACCTTACCGTAACCCTAACCCTAACACTTACCCTTACCCTAATCCTAACCCTAAACCTAACCCTAACCATAACCCTAACCTTAACCCTAACCCTAATCCTACACCTAATCCTAACCCTAACACTTACCCTTACCCTAAACCTAACCCTAAATACAATGCTAACCCTAACCCTAACCCTTTCCCTAAGCCTAACCCAATCCTAACCCTTACCTTACCATAACCCTAACCCTAACCCTAAAACTAACCGTAACCCTAACTCTAAATCTAAACCAAACCCTAACCCTTACCCTTACCCTAACCCTAAACCTAAACCTAACACTAAACCTAACCCTAACCCTAACCCTTACCCTTACCCTAACCCTAACCCTAAACCTAACCCCAACCCTAACCCTAACCCTAACCCCTGACCGTAACCCTAACCCTGACCCTAACCCTTACCTTTACCCTAACCCTAACCCTAACCTTAATGCTAACCCTAACCCTAACCCTAACCGTACCCCTTACCCTAACCCTAACCCTAACCCTAACACTACCCCTAACACTTACCCTAACCCTAACCCTAACCGAAACCCTAAACCTAACCCCAACCCTAACCCTAACACCTAACCCCAACCCTAACCCTAACCCTTACCCTTATCATAACCTCAAAACTAAGCCTAACCCTAACCATAACACTTACCCTTAACCTAACTCTAACCTTAACCCTAACCCTAAACCTAACCCTAACCCTAACCCTAAACCTCACCCTTACTCTTACCCTAAACCTAACCCTAACCCTAACACTTACCCTTACCCTAACCTAACCCAAACCCTAACCCTAAACCTAACCCTAACCCCTAACGCTAACCCTAACCATAAACCTAACCCTAACACTAACCCTAACCCTTAACCTTACCCTAACCGTAACCCTAAACCTAAACCTAACCCTTACACTTACCCTAACCCTAACCCTAACACTAAACCCTAAACCTAACCCCAACCCTAACCCTAACCCTAACCCTAACCCTTACCCTTACCCTAACCCTAACCATAAACTTAACCCTAACCCTAACTCTAACCCTAAACCTAACACTTACCCTTACCCTAACCCTAACCCTAACCCTAATGCTTGCCCTACCCTAACCGTAACCATTACCCTTACCCTAACCAAAAACCTACCCCTCGCTCTAACCCTAACCCTAAACATAACCATTACCCTAACACTAACCCTAACACTAACCCTAACCCCTAACACTAACCCTAACCCTAACCCTCACTCTAACCCTAACCTTAACCCTAAGCCTAACCATTACCCTAACACTAACCATAACCCTAACCCTAACCCTTACCCTTACCCTAACCGTAACCCTAAACCTAACCCTAACACTTACACTTACCCTAACCCTAACCCTAACCCTAAACCCTAAACCTAACCCCAACCCTAACCCTAACCCTAACCCTAATCCTAACCCTTACCCTTACCCTAACCCTAACCCTAACCCTAATGCTTGCCCTACCCTAACCCTAACCATTACCCTTACCCTAACCCAAAACCTAACCCTCGCTCTAACCCTAACCCTAACCATAACCAGTACCCTAACACTAACCATAACCCTAACCCTTTCCCTTACCCTAACCCTAACACTTACCATTACCCTAACCCTAACCCTAAACCTAATGCTTGCCCTACCCTAACCCTTACCCTAACCATTACACTTACCCTAACCAAAACCTAACCCTCACTCTAACCCTAACCCTAACCCTAACCCTAACCCTAACCCCTACTCTTACCCTAACCCTAACCATACACCTAACCCTAACCCTAACCCTAACCCTAACCCTAATGCTTGCCCTACCCTAACGCTACCCTAACCATTATACTTACCCTAACCCAAAACCCAAACCTAACCCTAACCATTTCCCTAACACTAACCCTAACCCTCACCCTAACCCCTAACACTAACCCTAACCATTACCTTAACATTAACCCTAACCCTTACCCTTACCCTTACCCTAACCCTAACCCTAACCTTAACCCCAACCCTAAAACTAACCCTAACCCTTACCCTTCCCCTAACCCTAACCCTAACCCTAACTCTAACCTTAACCCTAACTCTTACCCTAACCCTGACCCTAACCCTACCCCAAAACCTATCCCTAACCCTAAATCTAACCCTCACACTTACCCTAAACCTAACCATAACCCTAACCCTAACCCTAACCCTTACCCTTACCTTAACCTTAACCCTAACCCTAACGCTAACATCAAACTTCAACCTTAACCTAAACCTTACCCTTACCCTAACCATAAACCTAACCCTAACGCTAATCCTAACCCCTAACTGTAACCCTAACCCTTACCCTTACCCAAACTCTAACCCTAAGAGTTACCCTTAACCTAACCCTAAACCTAACCCTAACCCTAACCCTAACCATAATCCTAACCCTTACCCTAACCCTAACCCTAACCCTAACACTTACCCTTACCCTAACCCTAACCCTAACCCTAAACCTAACCCTAACCCTAACCCTAACTCTAACGTTACCGTAACCCTAACCTAACCCTAACCTCAAACCTAACACTTACCCTTACCCTAACCCTAACCATAAACCTAACCCTAAACCTAACCCTAAAACTTACTCTTACCCTAACCCTAACGTTAATGCTAACCCTAACCCTAACCCTATCCGTAACCCTTACCCTACCCTAAACATAACCCTAATCCTTACCCTAACCCTAGCCCTAACCCTAACCCTTACCCTTTCCCTAACCCTAACCCTAACCCTAACCATAAAACTTACTCTTACCCTAACCCTAACCCTTACCCTTACCCTTACCCATACCCTAACCCTAACCATAACCTTAACCCTAACACTAACCCTAACGCTAACCCTTACCCTTACCCTAAACCTAACCCTAAACCTAACCCTAAACCTAACCCCTAACCCTAACCCTATTCCTGACCCTAACCCTCACACTTACCCTATGCCTAACCCTAACCTTAATGCTAACCCTAACCCTAACCCTAACCCTTACCCTAACACTAACCCTAACCTTAATGCTTGCCGTACCCTAACCCTAACCCTAACCCTTACCTTATCCTAACCCAAAACCTACCCTTAATGTTAACCCTACCCCTAACCCTAACACTAACCCTTACCCTAACCCTTACCCTTTCCTTAACCCTAATCCTAAACCTAACAATAACATTAACCTTAACCCTAACCCTCACTGTAACCCTAACCCTAACTTTTACCCTTACCCTAACCCTAACCCTAATCCTTACCCTAACCCTAACCCTAACCCTAACCCTATCCCTTACCCTTTCCCAAACCCTAAAGCTAACCCTAACCCTAACCCTTACCCTTACCCTAACCCTAACCCTAAACCTAAACCTAACCCTAACCCTAACGCTAACCGTAACTTTAACCCTATCCCTAACCCTAACCGTAACCTTACCCTTACCCTAAACTTAACCCTAACCCTAACCCTAACCCTTACCCTAACCCTAACCCTAAACCTAATTCTAACCCTAACCCTAACCCCTAACGCTAACCCTAACCCTAACCCTAACCCCAAACCTAAACCTACCCTTACCCTAACCCAAACCCTTAACCTTACCATATCCCTAAACCTAACCCTAACCCTAACCCTAACCCTAACCCTAAACCAAACCCTAACCCTAACCCTAACACTTACACTTACCCTAACCCTAACCCTAACCCTGCCCTTACCATAAACCTAAACCTAATCCTAACCCTAACCCTACTTTAACCCTAACCCTAACCCTACCCCTAAACCTTACCCTTATCCTAACCCTAACCCTAAACCTAACTCTAACCCTAACCCTAACCCTAACCCTAAACCTAACCTTACCATATCCCTAAACATAACCCTAACCCTAACCATAACCATAAACCTAATCCTAACCCTTACCCTTACCCTAATCCTAATCCTAACGCTAACCCTAACCCTAACCCTAAACCTAACCCTAACCCTAACCCTAAACTTTACCCTTACCCTAACCCTAATCCTAACCCTAAACCTAACCCTAACCCTAACCCTAACCTTAACCCTAACCCCTAATCCTAACCCAAACCTAATCCTAACCCTAACCCTTACCCTTACCCTAAACCTAACCCTAATTATAATGCTAACCCTAACCCTAACCCTAACCTTAATGCTAACCCTAACCCTAACCCTAACCCTTACCCTTTCCCTAAGCCTAACCCAATCCTAACCCTTACCTTACCATAACCCTAACCCTAACCCTAAACCTAACCCTAACCCTAACTCTAACTCTAAACCTAACCCTAACCTTTAACCTTACCCTTACCCTAATCCTAAACCTAAACCTAACCCTAAACCTAACCCTAACCCTTCCCCTAACCGAAACCTAACTGTAAACCTAACCCCAACCCTAACCCTAACCCTAACCCCTGACCCTAACCCTAACCCTGACCTTAACCCTTACTTTAACCTTACCCTAACCCTAACCTTAAGGCTAACCCTAACCCTAACCGTAATCCTTACCCAAGCCATAACCCTAACCCTTAACCTAACCCTAACACTAACCCTTACGCTAACCCTAAACCTAACCCTAACACTTACCCGAACCCTAACCCTACCCCAAACTCTAAACTTAACCCTAACCCTAACCCTAACCCCTAAGCCCAACCCTAACCCTAACCCTTACCCTTATCATAACCTCAAAACTAATCCTAAACCTAACCCTAACACTTACCCTTACCCTAACCCTAACCCTAACCCTAAACCTAAACCTAACCCTAACCCTAACCCTAAACCTCACCCTTACCCTTACCCTAACCCTAACCCTAACCCTAACACTTATCTTACCCTAACCTAACCCACACCCTAACAGTAACCCTAACCCTAATACCTAACCCTAACCCTAACCCTAACCCTAACACTTACCCTTACACTAACCTAACACAAACCCTAACCCTAACCCTAACCCTAACCCCTAACCCTAAACCTAACCCTAACCCTAACCCTAAGCATAAAACTAACCCTAACCCTAACCCTAACACTTACACTTACCCTAACCGTAACCCTAACCCTAACCCTTACCCTTAACCTAACCGTAACCCTAACCCTAACCCTAACCCTTACACTTACCCTAACCCTAACCCTAACCCTAAACCTTACACTTACCCTAACCCTAAACCTAATCCTAAACCCTAAACCTAACCCCAGCCCTTACGCTAACCCTAACCCTAACCCTTACCCTTACCCTACCCCTAACCCTAATGCTTACTCTACCCTAACCCTAACCCTAACCATTACCCTTACCCTAATCCAAAACCTACCCCTCACTCTAACCCTAACCCTAACCCTAACCATTAACCTAACACTAACCCAAACCCTAACCCTAACCCCAAACAATAACCCTAACCCTAACCCTCACTCTAACCTAACCTTAACCCTAACCCTAACCATTACCCTAACACTAACCCTAACCCTAACCCTTACCCTTACCCTAACCCTAACCCTAAGCTTAACCCAAACCCTAAAACTAACCCTAACCCTTACCCTTCCCGTAACTCTAACCCTAAACCTAACCCTAACCCTAACCCTAACCCTAAACCTTAACCTAACCTTAACCCTTACCCTAACCCTAACCCTAACCCTGACCTTAACCCTAATCCTTACCCTTAACCTAACCCTAACCCTAACGCTAAACCTATCCCTAACCCTAAATCTAACCCTTACACTTACCTAACCCTAACCCTAATCCTAACCCTAACAATAACATTAACCTTAACCCTAACCCTCACTCTATCCCTAACCCTAACTCTTACCCTTACCCTAACCCTAACCCTAACCCTAATCCTAACCCTTAACCTTTCCCAAACCCTAAACCTAAACCTAACCCTAACCCTAACCATTACCCTTACCCTAACCCTAACCCTAAACCTAATCCTAACCCTAACCCTAACCCTAACCCCTAACGCTGACCCTAAACCTAACCCTAACCCTAAACCTAAACCTACCTTTACCCTTACCCAAACTCTTAACCTTAACATAATCCTAAACCTAAGCCTAACCTAACACAAACCCTAACCCTAACCCTAACCCTAACCCCTAACCCTAACCCTAAACCTAACCCTAAACATAAACCTAACCCTAACCCTAACCCTTACACTTACACTAACCATAACCCTAACCCTAACCCTTACCCTTAACCTAACCGTAACCCTAACCCTTACACTTACCCTACCCCTAACCCTAACCCTTACACTTACCCTAACCCTAAACCCAATACTAAACCCTAAACCTAACCCCAACCCTTACCCTACCCCTAACCCTAACCCTTACCCTTACCCTACCCCTAATCCTAATGCTTAACCTACCCTAAACCTAACCCTAACAATTTCCCTTACCCTAACCCAAAACCTAACCCTCACTCTAACCCTAACCATAACCCTAACCATTAACCTAACACTAAACCTAACCCTAAACCCAAACACTAAACCTAACCGTAACCCTCACTCTAACCCTAACCTTAACTCTAACCCTAACCATTACCATAACACTAACCCTAACCCTAACCCTTACCCTTACCCTAACCCTAACCCTAAGCTTAACCTCAACCCTAAAACTAACCCTAACCCTTACCCTTCCACTAACTCTAACCCTAAACCTAACCCTAACACTAACCCTAACCCTTAACCTAACCCTAACCCTTACCCTAACCCTAACCCTAACCCTAACCTTAACCCTAACGCTTACCGTTACCCTAACCCTAACCCTAACCCTAACCCAAAACCTAACACTAACCCTAAACCTCACCCTAACCCTAACCCTAACCCTAAATCTTCCCTTAACCCTAACCCTAACCCTAATCCTAAGCCTTAACCTAACCCTAAGCCTAACGCTAACCCTTGCTCTTACCCTAACCCTAACCCTAAACCTAACCCTAACCCTAACCCTAACCCTAACCCTTCCCTTACTCTAACCCTAACCCTAACCCTAATCCTAACCCTAAAATTACCCTTACCTTTACCCTAAACCTAAGCCTAACAATAATCCTAACCATTACCATAACCCTGACACTAACCCTAACCCTAACCCCTAACCCTAACCCTAACGCTAAACCTTACCATTAACCTAACCCTAAACCTAACCCTAACCTTAACCCCTAGTCCTAATTCTAACCCTAACCCTTACCCTTACCCTAACCCTAACTCTAACCTTAACCTTAACCCTAACACTAACCCTAACCCTAACCCTTACCCTTACCCTAACTCTAACCCTAAACCTAACCCTAACCCTAAACCTAACCCTTACCCTTACCCTGACACTAACCCTAACCATAACCTTAACCCTTACCTTTTCCCTAACCCTAACCCTAACCCTAACCCTTACCCTAAACCTAACCCTAACCATAAACCTAAACCTTACAATTACCCTAAACCTAACCCTAACCCTAACCCTAACCCTAACCCTAACCCTAACCTTTGCAGTTACCTTAACCCTAACGTAACCTAACCCTAACCATAACCCTAACCCTAAACCTAAACCTTACCCTTACCATATCCTTAACCCTAACCCTAACCCCTAACCCTAAACATAACCCTAACTTTTACCCTTACCGTAACGCTTACGCTAACCCAAACCCTAACCCTAGCCCTAACCCTTACCCTAACCTTAACCCTAAACCTTACCCTTACCCTAACCCCTAACCCTAACCCTAATCCTAACCCTAATCCTAACCCAAACCTAAACCTTACCCTAACCCTACCTCGTACCCTAACCCTAACCCCTAACCCTAACACTAACCCTAACCCTAATCTAACCCTTACCCTTACCCTAACCCTATCCCTAAC
>NW_028327513.1:102196-105165 GCF_031878675.1 Megascapheus bottae | reverse complement strand
TCCATAACCCTAACCCTTACCCTAACCCTAAACCCTAAACCAAACCCCAACCCTAATCCTAACCCTAACCCTAACCCTAACCCTAACCCTAAACCTAACCCTAACCCCTAACCCTAACCCCTAACCCCAAACCTAACCCTAACCCTTACCCTTATCATAACCTCAAAACTACCCTAACCCTAACCCTAACACTTACCCTTACATAACCCTAACCCTAACCCTAACCCTAACCCTCACCGTTACCATTAACTTACCATAACCCTAACCCTAACCCTAAGCCTAACAGTTACCCTTACCCTACCTATCCCAAACCCTAACCCTAACAGTAACCTAACCCCTAACCCTAACCCTAACCCTAACCATAAATCTAACCCTAACCCTAACACTAACCCTTACCCTTACCCTAACCGTAACCCTAAACCTAACCCTAACCCCTATACTTACCCTAACCCTTACCCTAACCCTACACCCTAAACCAAACCCCAACCCTAATCCTAACCCTAACCCTAACCTTAAACCTAACCCTAACCCTAACCCTAATGCTTGACCTAACCTAACCCTAACCATTACACTTACCCTAACCAAAACCTAACCCTCGCTCTAACCCTAACCCTAACCATAACCATTACCGTAACAATAACCCTAACCCTAACCCTAACCCCTAACCCTAACCCTAACCCTAACCCTCACTCTAACATTAACCTTAACCCTAACCCTAACCCTAACCATTACCCTAACTCTAACCATAACCCTAACCCTTACCCTAACCCTAACCATAACCCTAACCCTAAACCTAACCCTAACCCTAACCCTAACCCTAACACTTACCCTTACCCTAACCCTAACCCTAAACCTAACCCTAACCCTAACCCTAACACTTACCCTTACCCTAACCCTACCCTAACCCTAATGCTTGCCCTACCCTAACCCTTATCCTAACCATTACACTTACCCTAACCCAAAACCTAACCCTCAATCTAACCCTAAACCTAACCCTAATCCTAACCCTAACCCAAACACATAACCTTACCATATCCCTAAACCTAACCCTAACCCTAACCATAACCCTAACCCTAACGTAACCCTTACCCTAACCCTAACCCTAACCCTAACCCTAACCCTTACCCTAACCCTAACCCTAACCGTAACCGTAAACCTTACCCTAACCCTAACCCTAACCCTAACACTTACCCTAACCCTAACCCTAACCCAAACCCTAAACCTTATCCTAAACCTAACCGCTAACTCCAACCCTAACCCTAACCCTTACCCTTATCATAACCTGAAAACTAACCCTAACCCTAACACTAACACTTACCCTTATCCTAACCCTAACCCTAAACCTAAAACTAAACCTACCCCTAACCCTTACCATTACCCTAACCCTAACTGTAAACCTAACCCCAACCCTAACCCTAACCCTAACCCTGACCGTAACCCTAACCCTGACCCTAACCCTTACCTTTACCCTAACCCTAACCCTAACCTTAACGCTATCCCTAACCCTAACCCTCACCGTAACCCTTACCCTAACCCTAACCCTAACCCTTACACTAACCCTAACCATAACCCTAACGCTTACCCTAACCCTAACCCTAACCCTAACACTTACCTTAAACCTAACCCTAACCCAAACCCTAAAAATAACCCTAACCCTAACCCTAACCCCTAACCCAAAAACCTAACCCTAACCCTTACCCTTATCATAACCTCAAAACTAACCCTAACCCTAACCCTAACACTTACCCTTAACCTAACCCTAACCCTAACCCTAACCCTAAACCTAACCCTAAACCTCACCGTTACCCTTACCCTTACCATAACCCTAACCCTAACCCTAAGCCTAACACTTACCCTTACCCTAACCTATCCCAAACCCTAACCCTAACCCTAACCCTAACCCCTAACCCTAAACCTAACCCTAACCATAAACCTAACTCTAACCCTAACACTAACCCTTACCCTTACCCTAAGCGTAACCCTAAACCTAACCCTAACCCTTACACTTACCCTAACCCTAACCCTAACACTAAACCCTAAACCTAACCCCAACCCTAACCCTAACCCTAACCCTAACCTTAACCCTAACCCTAACCCTAACCCTAACACTTACCCTTACCCGAACCCTAACCCTAACCCTAATGCTTGCCCTACCCTAACCCTAACAATTACCCTTACTCTAACCCAAAACCTAACCCTCGCTCTAAACCTAACCCTAACCATAACCATTACCCTAACACTAACCCTAACCCTAACCCTATCCCCTAACACTAACCTTAACCCTAACCCTAACCATTACCCTAACACTAACCACAACCCTAACCCTTACCCTAACCCTAACCCTAACCCTAACTTAACCCCAACCCTAAAACTAACCTAACCCTTACCCTTACCCTAACTCTAACCCTAAACCTAACCCTAACCCTAACCCTAACCCTAACCCCAACCCTAAACCTAACCCTAACCCTAACCCTAACCCTAACACTTACCCTTACCCTAACCCTAACCCTAACCCTAACCCTAACCCTTTCCCTTACCCTAACCCTACCCTAACCCTAATGCTTGCCCTAACCTAACACTTATCCTAACCATTACACTTACCCTAACCCAAAACCTAACCCTCACTCTAACCCTAACCCTAACCCTAACCCTAACCCAAACACATAACCTTACCATATCCCTAAATCTAAACCTAAACCTAACCATAACCCTAACCCTAATCCTTTCCCTTACCCTAATCCTAACCCTAAACCTAACCCTAACCCTAACCCTAACCTTAACCCTAACACCTAACCCTAACCCTAATCCTAACCCTAACCCTTACCCTTACCCTAAACCTAACCCTAAACTTAATGCTAACCCTAACCCTAACCCTAAGCCTTACCCTAACCCTAACCCTAACCATAACCATAATGCTAATCCTAACCCTAACCCTAACCCTAACCCTTACCCTTTCCCTAAGCCTAACC
>NW_028327513.1:52196-94696 GCF_031878675.1 Megascapheus bottae | reverse complement strand
CATATCCCTAACCCCTACCCTTACCCTAACCCTAACCATAAACCTAACCCTAACCCTAACCCTAACCCTAACCCTAAACCTAACACTTACCCTTACCCTAACCCTAACCCTAACCCTAATGCTTCTCCTACCCTAACCTTTACCCTAACCATTACACTTACCCTAACCCAAAACCTAACCCTCACTCTAATCCTAACCCTAACCATTTCCCTAACACTAACCCTAACCTCAACCCTAACCCCTAACACTAACACTAACCCTAACCCTCCCTCTAACCCTAACCTTAACCCTAACCGAAACCATTACCTTAACATTAACCCTAACCCGAACCCTTACCCTTACCCTAATCCTAACCCTAACCCTAACCCCAACCCTAAACCTAACCCTAACCCTAACCCTAACCCTAACCCCTACCCTTACCCTAACCCTAACCATAAACCTAAACCTAACCCTAAACCTAAACCTAACGCTAAACCAAACACTTACCCTTACCCTAACCCTAACCCTAACCCTAATGCTTGCCCTACACTAACCGAAACCTAACCATTACACTTCCAGTAACCCAAAACCTAACCCTCACTCTAACCCTAACCCTAACCATTTCCCTAACACTAACCCTAACCATAACCCTAACCCCTAACACTAACCCTAAGGCTAACCCTAAACCTCACCGTTACCCTTACCCTTACCCTAACCCTAACCCTAACCTTAACCCTAACCGTAACACTTACCCTTACCGTAACCTAACCCAAACCCTAACCCTAACCCTAACCCCTAAACCTAACCCTAACCCAAACCATAAACCTAACCCTAACCCTAACCCTAACCCTTACCCTTACCCTAACCGTAAACCTAAACCTAACCCTAACCCTTACACTTACACTAACCCTAACCCTAACCCTAACCCCTAACCCTAAGCCTAACCCATACCATAAACCTAACCCTAACCCTAACCCTAACCTTTACCCTTACCCTAACCGTAAACCTAAACCTAACCCTAACCCGTACACTTACACTAACCCTAACCCTAACCCTAAACCCTAAACCTAACCGCAAGGCTAACCCTAACCCTAACCCTAACCCTAACACTTACCCTTACCCTAACCCTAACCATAAACCTAACCCTAACCCTAACCCTAACCCTAACACTTACCCTTACCCTAACCCTAACCCTAACCCTAATGCTTGCCCTACCCTAACCCTAACCATTACCCTTACTGTAACTCAAAACCTAACCCTCGCTCTAACCCTAACCCTAACCATAACCATTACCCTACCACTAACCCTAACCCTAACCCCTAACACTAACCCTAACCCTAACCCTCACTCTAACCCTAACCTTAACCCTAACACTATCCATAACCCTAACACTTACCCTTACCCTAACCATAACCCTAACACTTACCCTTACCCTAACCCTAACCCTAACCCTAATGCTTGCCCGACCCTAACCCTTACCCTAACCATTACACTTACCCTAACCCAAAACCTAACCCACACTGTGACCATAACCCTAACCCTAACACTAACCCTAACCCCTACTCTTACCCTAACCCTAACCATAAACCTAACCCTAACCCTAACCCTAACTCTATCCGTAACACTTACACTTACCCTAACCCTAACCCTAACCCTAATGCTTGCCCTACCCTAAACCTTACCCTAACCATTACACTTACCCTAACCCAAAACCTAACCCTCACTCCAACCCTAACCCTAACCCTAACCATTTCCCTAACACTAACACTAAACCTAACCCTAACCCCTAACACTAACCCTAACCCTAACCCTCACTCTAACCCTAAACTTAACCCTAACCCTAAACATTACCTTAAAATTAACCCTAACCCGAACCCTTACCCTTACCCTAACCCTAACCCTAACCTTAACCCCAACCCTAAAACTAACCCTAACCTTTACCCTTCCCCTAACTCTAACAATAAACCTAACCCTAACCCTAACCCTAACCCTAACCCTTACCCTAACCCTAACCCTTAGCCTAACCCTAACCCTAACCCAAACCTTAACCATAACCATTACCCTTACCCTAACCCTGACCCTAACCCAAAACCTATCCCTAACTCTAAATCTAACCCTTACACTTACCCTAAACCTAACCCTAACCCTTACCCAAACCCTTACCCTTACCTTAACCTTAACCCTAACCCTAACCCTAACATCAAACTTTAACCCTAACCCTAAACCTTACCCTTACCAAAACCATAAACCTAACCCTAACCCTAATCCTAACCCCTAACTGTAACCCTAACCCTTACCCTTACCCAAACTCTAACCCTAACAGTTACCCTTACCCTAACCCTAACCCTAACCCTAACACTAACCATAATCCTAACCCTTCCCCTAACCCTAACCCTAACTCTAATACTTACCCTTACCCTAATCCTAACCCTAACCCTAAACCTAACCCTAACCCTAACTCTAACCTTACCCTAACCCTAACCTAACCCTAAACTCAAACCTAACACTTACCCTTACCCTAAACCTAACCATATACCTAACCCTACACCTAACCCTAAACTTACTCTTACCCTAACCCTAACGTTAATGCTAACCCTAACCCTAACCCTAATCCTTACCCTAACCCTAGCCCTAACCCTAACCCTTACCCTTTCCCTAACCCTAACCGTAACCATAAACCTTACTCTCACCCTAACCCTAACCCTTAACCTTACCCTTACCCTAACCCTAATCCTAACCTTAACCCTAACACTAATCCTAACGCTAACCCTTACCCTTACCCTAAACCTAAACCTAAACCTAAACCTAACCCTAACCCTAAACCTAACCCCTAACCCTAACCCTATCCTGACCCCAACCCTCACACTTACCCTATGCCTAATCCAAAACCTTACCCTAACCCTCTTACAAACGGTAACCCTTTCTCTAACCCTAACCCTTACCCTAACCCTAACACTTACACTTACCCTAACCCTAACCCTAACTCTAACCCTAACCCTAACCCTAACCCCTGCCCTTACCATAAACCTAAACCTAATCCTAACCCTAACCCTAACTTTAACCCTAACCCTAACCCTAACCCTATCCCTTACCCTTATCCTAACCCGTACCATAAACCTAACTCTAACCCTAACCCTAACAGTAACCCTAACCCTAACCTTACCATATCCCTAAACCTAACCCTCACCCTAACCCTAACCCTAACCCCTAACACTAACCGTAACCCTAACCCTCACTCTAAACCAAACCTTAACCCTAACCCTAACCATACCCTAACACTAACTATTACCCTAACCCTTACCCTTACCCTAACCCTAACCCTAAGCTTAACCCCAACCCTAATCCAAACCCTAACCCTTACCCTAAACCTAACTCTAACCCTAAACCTAACCCTAAACCTAAACCTAACCCTAAACCTTAACCAAACCCTAACCCTTACCCTAACCCTAACCCTAACCCTAACCTTAACCCTAACCCTTACCCTTAACCTAACCCTAACCCTAACCCTAACCCTAATGCTAAACCTATCCCTAACCCTAAATCTAACCCTTACACTTACCTAACCCTAACCCTAATCCAAACCCTAACCCTTACCCTAAACCTAACCCTAACCCTAACCCTAACCCTAACCCTTAACCTAACCCTAAACCTTACCCTAAACCTAACCCTAACCCTAACTTTAACCCTAACCCTTACCCATACCCTAACCATAACCCTAACGCTAAACCTAGCCCTAACCCTAAATCTAACCCTTACACTTACCTAACCCTAACCCTAACCCTAAACCTTACCCTTACCCTAACCATAAACCTAACCCTAACCCTAATCCTAACCCCAAACCCTAACCCTAACCCTTACCCTAAACCTAACACTTACCCTTACCCTAACCCTAACCCTAAACCTAACCCTAACCCTAACTCTAACCTTACCCTAACCCTAACCTAACCCTAACCCCAAACCTAACCCTTACCCTTACCCTAACCCTAACCATAAACCTAACCCTAAACCTAACACTAAAACTTACTCTTACCCTACCCCTAACGTTAATGATAACCCTAACCCTAACCCTATCTGTAACCATTACCCTACCCTAAACCTCACCATAATCCATACCCTAACCCTAACCCTAACCCTAACCCTTACCCTTTCCCTAAACCCAACCTAACCCTAACCATAAACCTTACCCTTACCCTACCCCTAACCCTTACTATTACCCTTACCCTAACCTTAAGCCTAACATTAACCCTAACGCTAACCCTTTCCTTTACCCTAACCCTAACCCTAAATCTTACCCAAACCCTAAACCTAACCCCTACCCCTAACCCTATCCCTGACCCTAACCCTCACACTTATCCTATGCCTAACCCTAACCTTAATGCTAACCCTAACCCTAACCCTAACCCTTACCCTAACCCTAACCCTAACCCTAATGCTTGCCCTACCCAAACCCTATCCCTAACCTTACCCTTACCATAACCCAAAACCTATCCTTAATGTTAACCCTACCCCTAACCCTAACACTAAATCTTACCCTAACCCTAACCCTAACACTAACCCTTACCCTAACCCTTACCCTTACCCTTTCCTTAACCCTAATCCTAACCCTAACAGTAACATTAACCTTAACACTAACCCTCACTCTATCCCTAACCCTAACTCTTACCCTAACCCTAACCCTAACCCTAAACCTAACCCTAACCCTAACCCTTACCCTTACCCTAACCCTAACCCTAAACCTAACCCTAACCCTAACCCTAACACTAACCGGAACTTTAACCCTATCCCTAACCCGAACCGTAACCCTTACCCTTACCCTAAACCTAACCCTAAACCTAACCCCAACCCTAACCCTAACCCTTAACCTAACCCTAACAATAACCCTAACCCTAAAACCCTATCGCGAACCCTAACCCTAACCCTAACCCTAACCCTAAAACTAAACCTACCCTTGCCCTAACCCAAACTCTTAACCTTACCATATTCCTAAACCTAACCCTAACCCTAACCCTAACACTAACACTAAACCTAACCCTAACCCTAAACACTTACCCTTACCCTAACCCTAAACCTAAACCTAACACTAATCCTAACCTTAACCCCTGCCCTTAACATAAACCTAAGCCTAATCCTAACTCTAACCCTAACCTTAACCCTAACCCTAACCCTAAGCCTAACCCTTACCCTTATCCTAACCCTAACCCTAAACCGAACCCTAACCCTAACCCTAACCCTAAATCTTACCCTTACCCTAATCCTAACCCTAAACCTAACACTAACCCTAACACTAACCTTAACCCTAACCCCTAACCCTAACCCTAATCCTAACCCTAAAACTTACCCTTACCCTAAACCTAACCCTAAACTTAATGCTAACCCGAACCCTAACCATAACCCTTACCCTAACCCTAATCCTAACCCTAACCCTAACCCTAAACTTAATACTAACCCTAACCCTAAACCTAACCCTAACCCTCACCCTTTCCCGAAGCCTAACTCTAAACCTAACCCCACCCTACCCCTAACCCTAACCTCTGACAATAACCGTAACCCTTACCCTAACCCTAACACTTAGCCTTACTCTAACCCTAACCCTAATCCTAACCCTAACCCTAACTCTAACCTTACCCTAACCCTAACCTAACCCTAACCCCAAACCTAACCCTTACCCTTACCCTAACCCTAACCATAAACCTAACCCTAAACCTAACACTAAAACTTACTCTTACCCTACCCCTAACGTTAATGATAACCCTAACCCTAACCCTATCTGTAACCATTACCCTACCCTAAACCTCACCCTAATCCTTACCCTAACCCTAACCCTAACCCTAACCCTAACCCTTACCCTTTCCCTAAACCTAACCTAACCCTAACCATAAATCTTACCCTTACCCTAATCCTAACCCTTACTATTACCCTTACCCTAACCTTAAGCCTAACACTAACCCTAACTCTAACCCTTTCCCTTACCCTAACCCTAACCATAAATCTTACCCTAACCCTAAACCTAACCCCTACCCCTAACCCTATCCCTGACCCTAACCCTCACACTTATCCTATGCCTAACCCTAACCTTAATGCTAACCCTAACCCTAACCCTAACCCTTACCCTAACCCTAAAACTAACCCTAATGCTTGCCCTACCCTAACCCTATCCCTAACTTTACCCTTACCATAACCCAAAACCTATCCTTAATGTTAACCCTACCCCTAACCGTAACACTAAACCTTACCCTAACCTAACCCTAACCCTAATCCTTACCCTAACCCTAACCCTAACACTAACCCTTACCCTAACCCTTACCCTTACCCTTTCCTTAACCCTAATCCTAACCCTAACAATAACATTAACCTTAACACTAACCCTCACTCTATCCCTAACCCTAACTCTTACCCTTACCCTAACCCTAACCCTAACCCTAATCCTAACCCTTACACTTTCCCAAACCCTAAATATAACCCTAACCCTAACCCTTACCCCTACCCTAACCCTAACCCTAAACCTAACCCTAACCCTAACACTAACACTAACCTTAACTTTAACCCTATCCCTAACCCTAACCGTAACCCTTACCCTTACCCTAAACCTAACCCTAAACCTAACCCCAACCCTAAACCTAACCCTTAACCTAACTCTAACCCTAACCCTAACCCTAAAACCCTATCGCTAACAATAACCCTAACCCTAACACTAAACCTAAACCTACCCTTGCCCTAACCCAAACTCTTAACCTTACCATATTCCTAAACCTAACCCTAACCCTAACCCTAACCCTAACCCTAACACTAAACCTAAACCTAACCCTAACACATACACTTACCCTAACCCTAAACCTAAACCTAACACTAATCCTAACCCTAACCCCTGCCCTTAACATAAACCTAAGCCTAATCCTAACTCTAACCCTAACCTTAACCCTAACCCTAACCCTAAGCCTAACCCTTACCCTTTCCCTAAGCCTAACTCTAAACCTAACCCCACCCTAAACCTAACCCTAACCTCTGACAATAACGCTAACCCTGACCCTAACCCTTACCCTTACCCTAATCTAACCCTAACCTTAATGCTTACAGTAACCCTAACCCTAACCGAAACACTTACCCTAAACCTTACCCTAACCCTTACTCTTACCCTAAACCTAACCCTAACCCTAACCCTTACCCAAACCCTAACCCTAACCCTAACACTTACCCTAACCCTAACGCTAACCCAATCCCTAAAACTAACCCTAACCCTAACCCCTAACACCAACCCTAACCCTAACCCTTAACCTTACCATAACCTCATAACTAACCCTAACCCTAACCCTAACACTTACCCTTACCCTAACCCTAACCCTAACCCTAAAGCTAAACCTAACCCAAACCCTACACCTAAACCTCACCCTGACCCTTACCCTAACCCTAACCCTAACCCTAACACTTACCCTTACCCTAACCTAACCCAAACCTTAACCCTAAACCTAACCCTAACCCCTAACCCTACCCTAACCCTAACCATAAACCTAACCCTAACCCTAACCCTAACCCTTACCCTTACCCTAACCGTAAACCTAAACCTAACCCTAACCCTTACACTTACCCTAACCCTAAACCCAACCCTAACCCTAACCCTAACCCTAACCCTTACCCTTACCCTAACCCTTACCCTTACCCTAACCCTAACCCTAACCCTAACCCCTAACCCTAATCCTAACCATAAACCTAACCGTAACCCTAACCCTATCCTTAACCCCTAACGCTACTCCTAACCCTAACTCTAATTCTTACCCCTCCCTTAACCCTAACCCTAACCCTAACCCTTACCCTAACCCTAACCCTAACCGTTACCCTACCCCTAAACCTAAACCTAACTCTAACCCTAAACCTAACCCTTACCCTAACCCTAAACCTTACCCTAACATTATCTCTAACCCTAACCCAAACCCTAACCTTAACCTTAACACTTACCCTTACCCTAAACCTAACCCTAACCTTAACCCTAACCCTAACTCTAACACTTACCCTTACCCTACACCTAACCCTGACCCTAACCCTAACCTTACACTAACCCTAACCCTAACCCCTAACCCTAAACCTAAACGTAACCCTAACACCTAACCCTAATCCTAAACATAACCCTGACACTTACCCTTACCGTAACCCTAGCCCTAAACCTAACACCTAACCCTAACCCTAACCCTAACCTTACCCTTATCCTAACCCTAACTTTAACCCTAAACCTAACCCTAACACTTACCCTTACCCTAACCTTAACCCTAACCCTAACCCAAAACCTAACCCTAACCCTAACCCTTCCCTTACACTAACCCTAACCCTAACCCTAACCATAAAATTACCCTTACCTTTACCCTAAACCGAACCCTAACCCTAACCCTAACCATTACCAAAACCTAGACCCTAACCCTAACCCTAACCCCTAACCCTACCCTAACCCTAACCATAAACCTAACCCTAACCCTATCCCTAACCCTTACCCTTACCCTAACCGTAAACCTAAACCTAACCCTAACCCTTACACTTACCCTAACCCTAAACCCAACCCTAACCCTAACCCTAACCCTTACCCTTACCCTAACCCTAACCCTAACCCTAACCCTAACCCCTAACCCTAATCCTAACCATAAACCTAACCGTAACCCTAACCCTATCCTTAACCCCTAACGCTACTCCTAACCCTAACTCTAATTCTTACCCCTCCCTTAACCCTAACCATAATCCTTACCCTAACCCTACCCTAACCCTAACCCTTACCCTTCCACAAACACTAACCCAAAACCTAAACCTAACCCTTACCCTTACCCTAAACCTAACCCTACACCTAACCCTAACCCTAAACCTAACCCTTACCCTTCCACACACCCTAACCCTAACCCTAACACTAACCCTTACCCTTACCCTAACCCTAACCCTAAACCTAACCCTAAACCTCACCCTGACCCTTACACTTACCCTAACCCTAAACCCTAAACCTAACCCCAACCCTACCCCTAACCCTAACCCTAACCTTTACTCTTACTCTAAACCTAACCCTAAACCTAACCCTAACCCTAACACTTACCCTTACCCTTACCCTAACCGTAACCCTAAACCTAACCCTAACCATAACCCTAACCCCTAACCCTAAACCTAACCCTAACCCTAACCCTAACCCTAATCCTAACCCTTACCCTACACTAATCCTAACCATAAACCTAAGCCTAACCTTAACCCTAACCCCTAACCCTAACCTTAACCCCTAACCCTAACCCTAACCTTAACTCTAAACCTAACACTAACCCTAACCCTAACCCTAAACCTAACCCTAACCCTAACCCTAACCCTTAACCTTAACCTAACCATAACCCAAAACCTAACCCTAACCCTAACACTTACCCATACCCTAAACCTAAACCTAAACCTTACCCTAACCCTAACCCTAACCCTAACCCTTACCCATACCCTAACCTTAACCCTAAACCTAACACTAACACTTACCCTTACCCTAACCCTAACCCTGACCCTAAACCTAACCTTACCCTATCCCTAACCCTAACCCTAACCCAAACCCCTAACGCTAACCCTAACCCTAACCCGAACCCTTTCCCTACGGTAACCCTAACCTTAACCCTAACCCCTGATCCTAAACCTAACCCTAACCCCTAAACCTTACCCCAACCCTAACCCTAACCCTAACCCTAACCCTTACCCTTACGCTAACGCTAACCCTAAACCTAACCCTAACCCTAACCCTTACCCTTACCCTAACCGTAACCCAAAACCTAACCCTAACCCCTAAACCTAAACCTAATCCTAACCCTTTCTCTTATCCTAACCCTAACCCTAACCCTAAATTTAACACTTACCCTTACCCTAACCCTAACCCTAAACCTAACCCTAACCCTAACCCTGAAAATAACATTAAACCTTACCCTTACCGTAACCCTAAAATTAACCCTAACCCTAACCGTAACCCTAACACTTACCGTCATCCTAACCCTAACCTTATCCCTAATACTTACCCTAACCCTAACGTTAATCCTAACCCTAACCCCTAACCCTAACCCTAACCATTACCCTAACCCTAACCCTAACCCTAACCCTAACCTTAACCCTAACCATTACCCTTACCCTAACCCTAACCCTTACCCTAACCCTAACAATAACCCTAACCCTATCCCTAACCCTAACCATCACTCTAACCCAAACCCTAACCCTAACCCTAACCATTACTCTAACACTAACCCTAACCCTAAACGTAACCCTAACCCTAACCCTTACCCTTACCCTAACCCTAACCCTAAACCTAACCCTAACCCTAACCCTAACCCTATCCCGTACCCTAACCCTAACCCTTACCCTAACCCTAACCCTAACCCTAAACTTAACCCTAACCCTTACCCTTAGCCTAACACTAACCCTAACCCTAACCCTAACCCTAAACCTATCCCTAACCCTAACCCTAACCCTTACCCTTACCCTAACCCTAAACCTAACCCTAACCCTAACCCTATCCCTTACCCTAACCCTAAACCTAACCCTAACCCTAACCCTCACCCTAACCCTTACCCTTTCCCTAACCCTAACCCTAAACCTAACCCTTACCCTTACCTTAACCCTAACCCTAACCCTAACCCTAACCCTAACCACTAACCCTAACCCTAAGCCTTACACTTACCCTAACCCTAACCCTAACCTTAATGCTAACCCTAACCCTAACCCTAACCCTTACCCTAACCCTCACCCTGAACCTAATGCTTGCCCTAACCCTAACTCTAACCCTAACCCTTACCCTTACCCTAACCGAAAACCTAACCTTAATGTTAACCCTACCCCTAAACCTAACCCTAAACCTTATCCTAACCCTAACCCTAACCCTAATCCTTAGCCTAAACCTAAACCTAACCCTAACCCTTACCCTAACCCTTACCCTTTACTTAACACTAACCCTAACCCTAACATTAACCCTAACCCTAACCCTAACCCAAACCCTTACCCTAACACTTACCCTTTCCTTAACCGTAACCCTAACCCTAACCCTAACCCTAACATTAACCATAACCATAACCCCTAACCCTAACCCTAACCCTAACCCTAATCCTTACCCTTACCCCAACCCTAACCCTAACCCTAAACGTAACACTTACCCTTACCCTAACCCTAAACTTAACCCTAAACCTAACCCAAACCCTAACCCTAAACTTTACCGTAACCCTAACTCTAACCCTAACAATAACCCTTACGCTTGCCCTAACCCTAACCTAAACCAAACCCTAACCCTCACCCTGACCCTAACCCTAACCCTAAAACTAACCCTAACACTAACCCTAACCACTAACCCTAACCCTAACCCTAACCCTTACCCTAACCCTAACCCTAAACCTTACCCTTACCCTAACCCTAATCCTAACCCTAACCCCAACCCTAACTTTAACACTAACACTTACCCTTACCCTAACCCTAACCCTAACACTAATCTTCACCCTAACACTAACCCTAACCCTAACAATTACCCTTACCCTATCCCTAACCCTAACCCTAACCCTTACCCTTACCCTCACGCTAACCTTACCCTGAACCTAACCCTAACACTTACACTACCCTAACACTAACCCTTACCCTTACCCTTACCCTAATGCTAACCGTAACCCTAACCCTGACCCTAAATCTAACACATAGCCTTACCCTAACCCTAACCCTAACTATAAACCTAACCCTAACCGTAAACCTGACCCTAACTCTTCCTCTAACCCTAACCCTATCCCTTACCCTTACCCTAACACTAACCCTAAACTTTATGCTAACCCTATCCCTAACACTAATCCTTACCCTAACCATAACCCTAACCCTAATCCTTACCCTAACCCTAATCCTAACCCTAACCCTTACCCTTCACCAAACCCAAACCCAAACCCTAACCCTAACCCTATCCCTTACCCTTACCCTAACCCTAACCCTAAACCTAACCCTAAACCTAACCCTAACCCTTACCCTAACCCTAACCCTAAACCTAAAACTAACCCTTACCCTAAACCTAACCCTTACCCTTACTATATCCCTAAACCTAACCCTAAACCTAATCCTAAACCTAACCCTAACCCTAACCCTAAACCTAACCCTTAACCTTACCCTAACCCTAACCCCAACCCTAACCCTTACCCTTACCCTAACCCTAACTCAAAACGTAAACCTAACCCTAACCCTAAACCTAACCCTAACCCTAACCCTAACCTTAACCCTAACCATAACCCTAACCATAAACCTTACCCTTATCCTAACCCTAACCTTAAAGCTAATCCTTTCCCTAACCCTAACCTTAACCCTTACCATTACAGAATCCTAAACCTAAACCTAACCATAACCATAACCTTAACCCTAACCCCTAACCCTAACCCTAACCATAACCCCTAACTCTAACCATACCCCTAACCCTTACCCTAACCCTAACCCTAACCTTAACCCTAAACCTAACACTAACCCTAACCCTAAACCTAACACTAACCCTTACCCTAACCCTAACCCTAACCCTTTACCTTAAGCTAACCATAACCCTAAACAGAACCCGAACCCTAACACTTAACCTGACCCTAAACCTAAACCTAACCCTTACCCTAACCCTAACCCAAACCCTTACCCTTACCCTAACTTTAACCCTAATCCTAACCCTAACACTTACCCTTACCCTAACTCTAACCCTAACCCTAACCTCACCCTATCCCTAACCCTAACCCTAACCCTAACCCTAACCCCTAACCGTAACTCTAACCCTAACCCTTTCCCTACCGTAACCCTAACCCTAACCATAACCCTAAACCTAAACCTATCAATAACCCTAACCCTAACACTTACCCTTACCCTAACCCTAAACCTAACCCTAACCCTAACCCTAAACCTCACTCTAACCCTAACCCTAACCCTAAACATTACCCTAACACTAAACCTAACCCTAACCCTTACCCTTACCCTAACCATAACCCTAACCTTAACCCCAACCCTAAAACTAACCCTAACCCTTCCCCTTCCCCTACTCTAACCGTAAACCTTACCCTAACACTAACCCTAACCCTAACTCTAACCCTAACCCTAACACATAGCCTTACCCTAACCCTAAACCTAACTATAAACCTAACCCTAACTGTAACCCAACCACTAACCCTTACCCTAACAATAACCCTAACCATAACCCTACCTTAACCCTAACAATACCACTACCCCTAACCTAACCCTAACCCTTACCCTTAACCTAACCCTAACCCTAACCCTTAACCTTACCCTAACCCTAAACCTAATTCTATACCTAACTCTAACCCGTACGCTTACCATAACCTTAACCCTAACCCTAACCCTTACCCTTACCTTAACCCTAACCTTAATGCTAACCCTAACCCTAACCCTAACCCTTACCCTAACCCTAATCTGATCCCTAACCCTAAACCTAACCTTAACACTAACACTTAACCTTACCCTAACCCTAACCCTAAACCTAACCTTCACCCTAACCCTAACCCTAACCCTAACCATTACCCTTACCCTAACCCTAACCTTAACCAGAACGCTTACCCTTACCCTCACGCTAAACCTTATCCTGAACGTAACCCTAACCCTTACCCTACCGTAACCCTAACCCTAACGCTAACCCTTACCCTTATTTTAACCCTAACCTTAACCCTTACACTTACCCTTACCCTAACGCTAACCCTAACCCTAACCCTAACCCTAACCCTTACCCTAACCCTAACCCTAAACCTAACCCTAACCCTAACCCTAAACCTAATGCTTGCCCTAACCCTAACTCTAACCCTAACCCTACCCTTACCCAAACCCAAAACCTAACCTTAATATTAACCCTACCCCTAACCCTAAACCTAAACCTTACCCTAACCCTAACCCTAAACCTAATCCTTACCCTAACCCTAACCCTAACCCTAACCCTTACCCTAACCCTTGCCCTTTCCTTAAACCTAACCCTAACCCTAACCCTAACATTAACCCTAACACTAACGCTAACCCAAACCCTAACCCTAACCCTTACCCTAACCCTAAACTTAACCCTAAACCTAACCCAAACCCTAACCCTAAACTTTACCGTAACCCTAACTCGAACCCTAACAATAACCCTTACGCTTGCCCTAACCCTATCCTAAACCAAACCCTAACCCTCACCCTGACCCTAATCCTAACCCTTAAACTAACCCTAACACTAACCCTAACCACTAACCCTAACCCTAACCCTTACCCTAACCCTAACCCTAAACCTTAACCTTACCCTAACCCTAATCCTAACCCTAACCCCAACCCTAACCTTAACACTAACACTTACCCTTACCCTAACCCTAACCCTAACACTAATCTTCACCCTAACACTAACCCTAACCCTAACAATTACCCTTACCCTATCCCTAACCCTAACCCTAACCCTTACCCTTACCCTCACGCTAACCTTACCCTGAACCTAACCCTAACACTTACACTACCCTAACACTAACCCTTACCCTTACCCTTACCCTAATGCTAACCCTAACCCTAACCCTGTTCCTAAACCTAACACATAGCCTAACCCTAACCCTAACCCTAACTATAAACCTAACCCTAACCGTAAACCTGACCCTAACTCTTCCTCTAACTCTAACCCTAACCCTTACCCTTACCCTAACACTAACCCTAAACTTTATGCTAACCCTATCCCTAACACTAATCCTTACCCTAACCATAACCCTAACCCTAATCCTTACCCTAACCCTAATCCTAACCCTAACCCTTACCCTTCACCAAACCCAAACCCTAACCCTAACCCTATCCCTTACCCTTACCCTAACCCTAACAATAAACCTAACCATAAACCTAACCCTAACCCTTACCCTAACCCTAACCCTACAACTAACCCTTACCCTAAACCTAACCCTTACCCTTACTATATCCCTAAACCTAACCCTAAACCTAATCCTAAACCTAACCCTAACCATAACCCTAAACCTAACCCTTAACCTTACCCTAACCCTAACCCCAACCCTAACCCTTACCCTTACCCTAACCCTAACTCAAAACGTAAACCTAACCCTAACCCTAACCCTAACCCTACCCCTAACCCTAACCTTAACCCTAACCATAACCCTAACCATAAACCTTACCCTTATCCTAACCCTAACCCTAAAGCTAATCCTTTCCCTAACCCTAACCTTAACCCTTACCATTACAGTAATCCTAAACCTAAACCTAACCCTAACCATAACCATAACCTTAACCCTAACCCCTAACCCTAACCCTAACCATAACCCCTAACTCTAACCATACCCCTAACCCTTACCCTAACCCTAACCCTAACCTTAACTCTAAACCTAACACTAACCCTAATCCTAAACCTAACACTAACCCTTACCCTAACCCTAACCCTAACCCTTTACCTTAACCTAACCATAACCCTAAACAAAACCCTAACCCTAACACTTAACCTTACCCTAAACCTAAACCTAACCCTTACCCTAACCCTAACCCAAACCCTTACCCTTACCCTAACTTTAACACTAATCCTAACCCTAACACTTACCCTTACCCTAACTCTAACCCTAACCCTAAACTCACCCTATCCCTAACCCTAACCCTAACCCTAACCCCTAACCGTAACCCTAACCCTAACCCTTTCCCTACCGTAACCCTAACCCTAAACCTAACCCCTAACCCTAACCCTAAACCTAACACTTACCCTTAACCTAACCCTAAACCTAACCCTACACCAAATCTTAACACTTACCATTACCCTAACCTTAACCCTAACACTGAACCTAACCGTAACCCTAACCCTAACCCTCACCGTCACCCTAATCCTAACCCTAACCCTTACCCTAACCCTAACCTTAACACTAACCCTTACCCTTACCCTAACCCTAACTCTAAACTTAACCCCAACCCTAAACCTAAATCTAACCCTTACCCTTACCCTAACCCTAACCCTAACCCTAACTCTTACTCTAACCCTAACCCTTACTCTAAACCTAACCCTAACCCTAACCCTAACCCTTACACTTACCCTAACCCTAACACTAATCCTAACCCTAAACCTAACCCTAACGCTAACGCTAACCCTTACTCTTACCCTAACCCTAACCCTAAATCTAATCCTAACCCTAACCCTTACCTTAGACCTAACCCTAACCCTAACCCTAACCCTAAACCTAACCATATCCCTAACCCTAACCCTAACCCCTAACCCTTACCCTAATCCTAACCCTTACCCTTACCCTTACCCTAACCCTAAACCTAACCCTAAAACTAACCCAAACCCTAAACCTTACCCGAACCCTAATCCTAAACCTAACCCTAACCCTAACCCTAACATTACCCTTACCCTAAACCTTACCGTAATCCTAACCCTAACCCTATCCCTAAACCTAACCCCTAACCCTAACCCTAAACCTAACCCTAACTCTAAACCTTACCCTACCCTAACTCTAACCCTAACCCTAACCCTTACCCTTACCTTAACCCTAACCCTAACCCATACCCATACCCTTACCCTAACGCTAAACCTAACCATAACCCTAACAAATACCCTTACCCTAACCCTATCCCTAACCCTAAACCTACCGCTGACCCTAACCCTAACCCTTACCCTAACCCTAACCCTAACCCTAACCCTTACCCTTACCCCAACGCTAACTCTAAACCTAAACCTAACCCCGACCCTAAACCCAACCCTAACACTAACCCTTACTCTAACATTAACCCTAACCCCTAACCCTAACCCTAACCCTAACCCTAACCCTTTCCCTACCGTAACCCTAAACCTAACCCTAACCCTAACCCTAACCCCTAACCCTAACCCTAACCCTAACCCTAACCCTTTCCCTACCGTAACCCTAAAAATAACCCTAACCCTAACCCCTAAACCTAACCCCGACCCTAACCCCAACCCTAACACTAACCCTTACTCTAACATTAACCCTAACCCTAACCCTTACTCTTACCCTAACCCTAAACCTAAACCTAACCCTAATCCTAACCCTAACCCTAACCCTAACCTTAATGCTAATCCTAACCCTAACCCTAACCCTTACCCTAACCCTCACCCTAAACCTAATGCTTGCCCTAACCCTAACTCTAACCCTAACCCTCACCCTTACCCTAACCAAAAACCTAACCGTAATGTTTACCCTACCCCTAACTCTAAACTTAACCTAACCCTAACCCTAACCCTAATCCTTAGCCTAACCCTTACCCTTACTCTAACCCTTACCCTTTCCTTAACCCTAATCCTAACCCTAACATTAACCCTAACCCTAAACCTAACCCTAACCCTTACCCTAACACTTACCCTTTCCTTAACCCTAACCCTAACCCTAACATTAACCCTAACCCTAACCCCTAACCCTAACCCTAACCCTAATCCTTACCCTTACCCCAACCCTAACGCTAACGCTAACCCTAACACTTACCCTTACCCTAACCCTAAACCTAACCTTAACCCTAACCCTAACCTTAACCGTAACCCTAATCCTAACCCTAACCCTAACCCTTACCCTTGCCCTAACCCTAACCGTAAACCAAACTCTAACCATCACCCTAACCCTTACCCTTACCCTAACCCTAACCCTAACCCTAACCCTAACCCTAAAAATTACCCTTACCCTATACCTAACCCTAACACTAACCCTTACCCTTATCCTCACGCTAACCTTACCCTGAATCTAACCCTACCCCTTACCCTACCCTAACCCTAATCCTAAGCCTAAACCTTACCCTTAACTTAACCCTAAGCCTAACCCTTACCTTTACTCTTACCCTTACCCTATGGCTAACCCTAACCCTAACCCTGACCCTAAACCTAAAGCTAACCCTAACCCTAACCCTACACCTTAACCTTACCATAACACTAACCCTAACCCTAACCCTTACCTTTACCCTAACCCTAACCCAAAACCTAAACCTAACCGTAACCCTAAACCTAAACCTAACCCTAACCCTAACCCTAACCCTAAACTTAACCCTAACCATAACCTTAACCATAACCCTTACCCTTACCCTAACCCTAACCCTAAAGATAACGCTAACCCTAACCCTAACCCTTACCCTTACACTAATCCTAACCCTAAACCTAATCCTAACCCTAACCAGAACCTTAACCCTAACCCCTAATTCTAACCGTAACCCTAACCCCTAACTCTAACCATACCCCTAACCCTTACCCTAACCCTAACCTTAACCTTAACCCTAAACATAGCACAAACCCTAACCCTAACCCTAACCATTAACCTTAACCTAACCATAACCCTAAACCTAACCCTAACCCTAACACTTACCCTTACCCTAAATTAAACCTAACCCTTTCAATAACCGTAACCCTACCCTTACCCTTACCCTAATTTAACCCTAATCCTAACCCTAACACGTACCCTTATCCTAACCCTAACCCTAACCCTAACCTTACCCTATCCCTAACCCTAACCCTAACCCCAAACCCTAACCCTAACCCTAACCCTAACCCTAACCCTTTCCCAACCGTAACCCTAACCCTAACCCTAACCGCTAACCCTAACCCTAAACCTAACACTTACCCTTAACCTAACCCTAAGCCTAACCCTAAACCTAACCCTCACCGTCACCCTAAACCTAACCCTAACCCTAACCCTTACCCTAACCCTAACCCTAACACTACCTCTTACCCTTACCCTAACCCTAAACTTAACCCCAACCCTAAACCTAAACCTAACCCTTACCCTTAACCTAACCCTAACCCTAACCCTAATACTAACCCTAACCCTGACTCTAACCCTAATCCTTACTCTAACCCTAACCCTAACCCTAACCCTTACACTTACCCTAATCCTAACACTAATCCTAACCCTAAAGCTAACCCTAACGCTAACGCTAATCCTTACTCTTACCCTAACCCTAACCCTAAATATAACCCTAACCCTAGTCCTAACCCTTACCCTAACCCTTACCCTTTCCCCAACCCTAACCCTAATCCTAACCCTAACCTGAACCCTAACCCTAACCCTAACCCTAACCATAACCCTAACCATAACCCTAACCACTAACCCTAACCATAACCCTAACCCTTACCCTTACCCTTTCCCTAACCCTAACCCTAACCGTAACAATAACCCTTACCCTAACCCTAATCCTAACCCAAACCCTTACCCTTACCCTAACCATAATCCTAACCCTAACTCTAACAGTAACACTTACCCTTTCCCTAACCCTAACCCTAACTTTCACCCAAACCCTAACCTTCACTCTAACCCTAAACCTAAACCTAACCCTTACCCTTAGTCTAACTCTAACCCTAACCCTTACCCTTACCCTAACGCTAACCCTTACCCTGAACATAACCGTGAAACTTACCCTACCCTAACTCTAACCCTAACCCTAACCCTTACCCTTATCTTAACCCTAACCCTAACCCATACCCTTACCCTTAACCTAACCCTAACCCTAACCCTAACCCTAACACATACCCTTACCCTAACCCTATCCCTAACCCTAAACCTACCCCTAACATTAACCCTAACCCTTACCCTAACCCTAACCCTAACCCTAACCCTTACCCTTACCCTAACCCTAATCCTAACCTTAACCCCAACACTAAACCTAACCCAACCCTAACCCTAACCCTTACCCTTACCCTAACTCTAACCCTACACCTAACCCTAACCCTAACCCTTACCCTAACCTAACCCTAACCCTTACCCTTACCCTAATCCTAACCCTAACCCCAACCCTGACTCTAACCCATACCCTAAACCTAAACCTGACCCTAACCCTAACACTTACCCTTATCCCAACCCTAAACGTAACCTTAACCCTAACCCTAATACTAACCCTAACCCCTACCCTTACCTTAACCCTAACCCTCACCCTAACATTAACCCCTAACCCTAACCCTAACCATAAACCTAACACTAACCCTAACCCTAACCCTTACCCTTACGCTAACCGTAACCCTAAACCTAACCCTAACCCTTACACTTACCCTAACCCTAACCCTAACCCTAACCCTAACACTAACACTAAACCTAACCCTAACCCTTACCCTTACCCTTACCCTAACTCTAACCCTAAACCTAAACCTAACACTAACCCTAACCATAAACCTTACCCTAACCCTAACTCTAACCCTAACCCTAACTCTAACCCTAAACCTATCCCTAACCCAAACCCTAACCCTTATTCTTACACTAACTGTAAACCTAAACCTAACCCTAACCCTAACCCTTACCCTAACCCTAACCCTTACCCTAACCCTAACCCTAACTCTAACCTTAACCCTAACCCTTACCCTTACCCTAAACCTAACCCTAACCCTAACTCTAACACTAAACCTATCCCTAACCCTAACCCTGACCCTTACTCTTGCCCTAACCCTAAACCTAAACCTAATCCTAACACTAACCCTAACCCTTACCCTTACCCTAACCCTAACCCTAACCCTAACCCTAACTCTAACCCTAAACCTATCCCTAAACCTATACCTAACCCTTACTCTTGCCCTAACCCTAAACCTAACCCTAACCCTAACCCTAACCCTAACCCTAAACCTAACCCTAACCTTAACCCCAACCCTAACACTAACCATAATCCTAACACTTAACCTAACCCTAACCCTAACCCTCACACTTACCCTTACCCTTACCCTAACCCTAAACCTAACCCTAACCCTAACGCTAACAATTACCCTAACCCTAACCTAACCCTTACCCTAACCCTAACCCTTACATTTACCCTAACCCTAACCCTAACCTAACCTTAACACTAAACCTAACCCTAAACCTTACTCTTACCCTAAACCTAAACCTAATCTTAATGGTAACCCTAACCCTAACCCTATCCGTAACTCTTACCCTAACCCTAAACCTAACCCATACCCTTTCCCTAACCCTAACCCTATCCCTAACCATAAACCTAACCCTTACGCTAACCCTAACCCTAAACCTAAAACTAAACTTAAACCTAACCCAAACCCTTACCCTAACCATAACACCTAACCCTTACCTTTACCCTAACGCTAACCCTGACCCTTACCCTAACCCTAACCCTAACCCTAACCCTAACCCTAACCCTTACACTTACTCTAACCCTAACCCTAACTTTAATGCTAACCCTAACTCTAACAGTATCCCTTACACTAACCCTAACACTAATGCTTGCCCTACCCTAACCCTAACCCTAACCCTTGCCCATACACTAACCCAAAACCTAAACTTAAGGATAACTCTACCCCTAACCCTAACCCTAACCCTAACTCTAACCCTAAACCTATCCCTAAACCTATACCTAACCCTTACTCTTGCCCTAACTCTAAACCTACCCCTAACCCTAACCCTAAACTTACACTAACCCTAATCCTAACCCTAATCCTTACCCTAACCCTAACCCTAACCCTTACCTTAACCCTTACCCTTTCCTTAACCCTAAACCTAACCCTAAACCTAACATTAACCCTAACACTAACCCTAACCCTAAACCTAAACCATACCCTCACCCTAACCCTAACAATAACCCTAAAACTAACCCTAACACTAACTCTAACCCTAACCCCTAACCCTAACCCTAACCCTAACCCTAAACCCTACCCTTACCCCAACCCTAACCCGAACCCTAACCCTAACACTTACCCTAACCCTAAACCTAGCCTAAACCTAACCTTAACCCTAACCCTAACCCTAACCTTAACCCTAACCCTAACTCTAACCCTAACCCTAAACTTTACCCTTACCGTAACCCTAACCCTAAACCTAAACCTAACCATAACCCTAACCCTTACACTAACCCTGACCATAACCTTAACCCTAACCCTAACACTAACCATAATCCTAACACTTATTCTAAACCTATCCCTAACCCTAACACTTACCCTTACCCTAACCCTAACCCTAAAACTAACCCTAACCCTAACCCTAACCCTAACCCTTACCCTAACCCTAAACTACCATTAAACCTAACCCTAACCCTTACCCTAAACCTAACCCTAACCCTAACCCTAACCTTAAACATAACCTTAAAACTTACTCTTACCCTAACCCTAAGCCTAACCCAAATGGCAACCCTAACCCTAACCCTATCTCTAACCCTTACCGAAACCTAACCCTAACCCTAATCCTTACCCTAACCCGAATCCTAACCCTAATCCTTACCCTTTCCCTAACCCTAACTGTAACCCTAAACATAAACCTTACCCTTACCCTGACCCTAACCTAAACTTAACCCTAACCCTAACCGAAACCCTTACCGTAACCCTAACCCTAAAACTTAACCTTACCCTAACCCTAACCCTTACCGTTACCCTTACTCTAACCCTAAACCTAACATTAACCCTAACACTAACCCTAACCCTAAAACTTACCCTTACCCTAACCATTACCCTAAACCTAACCCTATCTCTAACCCTTAAACTTACCATTACCCTAAACCTAAACTTAACCCTAAACCTAACCCTAATCCTAACCCTAACCCTAAACTTAACCCTACACCTAACTCTAACCCTAAACCTAACCCTAACCCTAACCCTAACCCTAACCCTAAACCTAACCCTAACCCTAACACTAGCCCTAACCACTAATCCTAACCCTAACCCTATCCCTTACCCTAAAACTAACCCTAACCCTTACCCTTACCCTAACCCTAACCCTAATCCTAACGCTAACCCTAACCCTAATCTTAACACTAACACTTACCCTTACCCTAACCCTAACCTTCACCCTAACCCTAACCCTAACCCTAACGCTAACCATTACCCTTACCCTAACCCTAACCCTATCCCTTACCCTTACCCTCACGCTAAACATTACCCTGAACCTAACCCTAACCCTAACCCTAACCCTAAACCTTACCTTAACCCTAACCCTAACCCTTACCCTTACCCTTACCCTAACGCTAACCCTAAACCTATCCCTAACGCTAACCCTAACACAAAGTCTTACCCTAACCTTAACCATAACCATAACCTAACCCTAATCGTAACCCTAACCCTAACTCTTACCCTAAACCTAAACCTAACCCTAACCCTTACCTTTAGCCTAACCCTAACCATAAACTTAACCCCAAACCTAAACCTAACCCTAACCCTAACACTAACCCTTACCCTGACCCTAACCCTCAACCTCATCCTAACCCTACCCTAACCCTTACCCTACCCCTAACCCTAACCTAACACTTACCCTTACCCTAATCCTAACCCTAACCCCAACCCTAACCCTAACTCTTCCCCTAACCCTAACCCTAACCCTAAACCTAATACTTACCCTAACCCTAACACTTACCCTTACCCTAACCCTAACACTAAACCTAACCCTAACCCTAACCGTAACACCTAACCTAACCCTAAACCTACCCCTAACCCTAACACATAGCCTTACCCTAACCCTAAACATAACTATAAACCTAACCCTAACCGTAACCTTAACACTAACCCTTACCCTAACAATAACCCTAACCATAATCCTTACCCTAACCCTAACCCTAACCCTAACCCTTACCCTTCCACAAACACTAACCCAAAACCTAAACCTAACACTTACCCTTACCCTAAACCTAACCCTACACCTAACCCTAACTCTAAACCTAACCCTTAACCTTCCACACACCCTAACCCTAACCCTAACACTAACCCTTACCCTTACCCTAACCCTAACCCTAAAACTAACCCTATCCCTCACCCTGACTCTTACCCTTACCCTAACCCTAAACCCTAAACCTAACCCCAACCCTAACCCTAACCCTAACCCTAACCCTTACCCTTACTCTAACCCTAACCCTAAACCTAACCCTAACCCTAACCCTAACCCCTAACCCTAACCCTATCCCTAACCGTTACCCTTATCCTAACTCTTACCCTAACCCTAAGCATAACACTTACCCTTACCCTAATCCTAACCCTAACCCCAACCCTAAACCTAACCCTAACCCTGACCCTAACCATAAACCTTACCCTTACATTAATCCTAACCCTAACCCTAACCCTAACCCTAAACCTAATCCTTACCCTAACCCTAACCCCAACCCTAACCCTAACACCTAAACCTAACCGTAACTCTTACCCTATCTGTAACCCTTACACTTACCTTAACAATAACCCTAAACGCTAACCTTACCGTGAACCTAACCCTAACGCTTACCCTACCGTAACCCTAACCCTAACCCTTACCCTTACCCTAACGCTAACCTTAAACCTAACCCTAACTCCTAACCCTAACCCTAAACCTACCCCTCACCCTAACCCTAACCATAACCCTAACCATTACCCTAACACTAACCCTAAGCTAACCTTAACCCCAACCCTAAATCTAACCCTAACCCTAATCTTAATACTAACCCTAACCCTAAACCTTACACTTACCCTAACTCTAACCCTAAACCTAACCCTTACCCTAACCCTTACCATTATCCTAACCTTAACCCTAAAGCTAACCCTAACCCTAACCCTAACCCTAAACCTTACCCTTACACTAATCCTAACCCTAAACCTAACGCTAACCCTAACCCTAACCTTAACCCTAACCCCTAACCCTAACCCTAACCATAACCCTAACCATAAACCTTACCCTTATCCTAACCCTAACCCTAAAGCTAATCCTTTCCCTAACCCTAACCTTAACCCTTACCATTACAGTAATCCTAAACCTAAAACCTAACCCTAACCATAACCATAACCTTAACCCTAACCCCTAACCCTAACCCTAACCCTAACCCCTAACTCTAACCATACCCCTAATCCTTACCCTAACCCTAACCCTAAACTTAACTCTAAATCTAACACTAACACTAACCCTAACCGTAAACCTAACACTAACCCTAACCCTAACCCTAACCCTTAACCTTAACTTAACCCTAAACCTAAACTAACCCTAACCCTAACACTTACTCTTACCGTAAACTTAAACCTAACCCTTACCCTAACCATAACCCTAATCCTAAACCTTACCCTTACCCTAAACTTAAACCTAATCCTAACCCTTACACTTACCCTTACCCTAACCCTAACCCTGACCCTAACCCTAACCTTACCCTATCCATAACCCTAACCCTAACCCTAACCCCTAACCATAACCCTAACCCTAACCCTTTCCCTACCTTAACCCTAAACCTAACCCTAACCCCTAACCCTAACCATAACCCTAACCCCTAAACCTAACCCAAACCCTACCCCTAACCCTAACCCTAACCCTTACCCTTACCCCAACGCTAACTCTAAACCTAAACCTAACCCTAACCCCTAACCCTAACCCTTACCCTTGCCCTAACCATAACCCTAAACCTAACCCTAACTCCTAACCCTAAACCTAATCCTAACCCTTACCCTTACACTAATCCTAACCCTAAACCTAACCCTAACCCTAACCCTAACCTTAACCCCAACCCCTAACCCTAACACTAACCCTAACCCTAACTCTAACCATACCCCTAATCCTTAGCCTAACCCTAACCCTAAACTTAACTCTAAACCTAACCCTAACCCTAACCCTAACCGTATACCTAACACTAACCCTACCCTAACCCTAACCCTTAACCTTAACCTAACCATAACCCTAAACCTAACCCTAACCCTAACACTTACACTTACCCTAAACTTAAACCTAACCCTTACCCTAACCCTAACCCTAACCCTAACCTTACCCTTACCCTAACTTGAAACCTAATCCTAACCTGTTACACTTACCCTTACCCTAACCCTAACCCTGACACTAAAACTAACCTTACCATATCCCTAACCCTAACCCTAACCCTAACCCCTAACCCTAACCCTAACCCTAACCCTTTCCCTACCGTTACCCTAACCCTAAACCTAACCCTAACCCCTAAACCTAACCCCGAACCTAACCCCAACCCTAACCCTAACCCTTACTCTAACATTAACCCTAACCCTAACCCGTACCCTTACCCTAACCCTAAACCTAACCCTAACCCTAATCCTAACCCTAACCCTAACCCTAACCTTAATGCTAATCCTAACCCTAACCCTAACCCTTACCCTAACCCTCACCCTAATCCTAATGCTTGCCCTAACCCTAACTCTAACCCTAACCCTTACCCTTACCCTAACCCAAAACCTAACCGTAATGTTTACCCTACCCCTAACCCTAAAACTTAACCTAACCCTAACCCTAACCCTAATCCTTAGCCTAACCCTAACCCTTACTCTAACCCTTACCCTTTCCTTAACCCTAACCCTAACCCTAACATTAACCCTAACCCTAAACCTAACCCTAACCCTTACCCTAAACCTTACCCTTTCCTTAACCCTAACCCTAACCCTAACATTAACCCTAACCCTAACCCCTAACCCTAACCCTAACCCTAATCCTTACCCTTACCCCAACCCTAACCCTAACCCTAACCCTAACACTTACCCTTACCCTAACCCTAAACTTAACCCTAAACCTAACTTTAACCCTAACCCTAACCTTAACCGTAACCCTAATTCTAACCCTAAACCTAACCCTTACACTTGACCTAACCCTAACCCTAAACCAAACCCTTACCGTCACCCTAAACCTTACCCTTACCCTAACCCTAACCCTAAACCTAAACCTAACCCTAACACTAACCCTAACCACTAACCCTAACCCTAACCCTTACCTTAACCCTAACCCTAAACCTTACGCTTACCCTAACCCTAATCCTAAACCTAACCCTAACCCTAACCTTAACACCAACAGTTACCCTTACCCTAACCCTAACTCTAACCCTAACCTTCACCCTAAACCTAACCCTAACCCTAACCCTAACAATTACCCTTACCCTATACCTAACCCTAACCCTAACCCTTACCCTTATCCTCACGCTAACCTTACCCTGAATCTAACCCTAACCCTTACCCTAACCTAACCCTAATCGTAAGCCTAAACCTTACCCTTACCTTAACCCTAAGCCTAACCCTTACCTTTACTCTTACCCTTACCCTAACGCTAACCCTAACCCTGACCCTAACCCTAACACATAGCCTTACCCTAAACCTAAACCTAACTATAAACCTAACCCTAACCGTAACCCTAACCCTAACTCTTACCCTAACCCTAACCCTTACAATTACCCTAAACCTAACCCTAACTTTAATGCTAACCCTAACACTAACACTAATCCTTACCCTAACCATAACCCTAACCCTAATCCTTACACTAACACTAATCCTAACCCTAACCCTTACCCTTACCCAAACCCAAAACCTAACCTTAAACCTATCCGTTACCCTTACGCTTACCCTAACCCGAAACCTAAACCTAAACCTTACCCTCACCCTAACCCTTAACCTAAAACAAACCCTTACCCTAACCCTAACCCTAAACCTAAAACTAACCCTTAAACTAACCCTAACCTTTCATTTACCATATGCCTAAACCTAACCCTAACCCTAACCCTAAACCTAAACCTAACCCTAACCCTAACCCTACACCTTAACCTTACCATAACACTAACCCTAACCCTAACCCTTACCTTTATCCTAACTCTAACCCAAAACCTAAACCTAACCCTAACCCTAAACCTAAACCTAACCCTAACCCTAACCCTAAACTTAGCCCTAACCATAACCCTAACCATAACCCTTACCCTTACCCTAACCCTTACCCTAAAGATAACCCTAACCCTAACCCTAACCCTTACCCTTACACTAATCCTAACCCTAAACCTAATCCTAACCCTAACCAGAACCTTAACCCTAACCCCTAACTCTAACCCTAACCCTAACCCCTAACTCTAACCATACCCCTAACCCTTACCCTAACCCTAACCTTAACCTTAAACCTAAACCTAACACTAACCCTAACCCTAACCCTAACCATTAACCTTAACCTAACCATAACCCTAAACCTAACCCTAACCCTAACACTTACCCTTACCCTAAATTAAACCTAACCCTTACCATAACCGTAACCCTACCCTTACCCTTACCCTAATTTAACCCTAATCCTAACCCTAACACGTACCCTTATCCTAACCCTAACCCTAACCCTAACCTTACCCTATCCCTATCACTAAACCTAACCCCAAACCCTAACCCTAATCCTAACCGGAACCCTTTCCCAACCATAACCCTAACCCTAACCCTAACCGCTAACCCTAACCCTAAACCTAACACTTACCCTTAACCTAACCCTAACCCTAAACCTAAACATAACCCCCACCGTCACCCTAAACCTAACCCTAACCCTAACCCTTACCCTAACCCTAACCCTAACACTACCTCTTACCCTTACCCTAACCCTAAACTTAACCCAACCCTAAACCTAAACCTAACCCTTAACCTTACCCTAACCCTAACCCTAAACCTAACCCTAACCCTAATACTAACCCTAACCGTGACTCTAACATTAATCCTTACTCTAACCCTAACCCTAACCCTAACCCTAACCCTTACACTTACCCTAACCCTAACACTAATCCTAACCCTAAAGCTAACCCTAACGCCAACGCTAATCCTTACTCTTACCCTAACCCTAACCCTAAATCTAACCCTAACCCTAGTCCTAACCCTTACCCTAACCCTTACCCTTTCCCCAACCCTAACCCTAACCCTAACTGTAACAATAACCCTTACCCTAACCCTAACCCTAACCCAAACCCTTACCCTTACCCTAACCATAATCCTAACCCTAACTCTAACCCTAACACTTACCCTTTCCCTAAACCTAACCCTAACTTTCACCCAAACCCTAACCTTCACTCTAACCCTAAACCTAAACCTAACCCTTACCCTTACCCTAACCCTAACCCTAACCCTTACCCTTACCCTAACGCTAACCCTTACCCTGAACATAACCCTAAAACTTACCCTACCCTAACTCTAACCCTAACCCTCACCCTTACCCTTACCTTAACCCTATCCCTAACCCATACCCTTACCCTTAACCTAACCCTAACCCTAACCCTAACCCTAACACATACCCTTACCCTAACCCTATCCCTAACCCTAAACCTACCCCTAACCCTAACCCTAACCCTTACCCTAACCCTAACCCTAACCCTAACCCTTACCCTTACCCTAACCCTAATCCTAACCTTAACCCCAACCCTAAATCTAACCCAACCCTAACCATAACCCTTACCCTTACCCTAACTCTAACCCTACACCTAACCCTAACCCTAACCCTTACCCTAACCTAACCCTAACCCTTACCCTTACCCTAATCCTAACCCTAACCCCCAACCCTAACCCTAACCCATACCCTAAACCTAAACCTGGCCCTAACCCTAACACTTACCCTTATCCTAACCCTAAACCTAACCTTAACCCTAACCCTAATACTAACCCTAACCCCTACCCTTACCTTAACCCTAACCCTAACCCTAACATTAACCCCTAACCCTAAGCCTAACCCTAACCCCTAAACCGAACCCTAACCCTTACACTTACCCTAACCCTAAACCTAACCCTAACACTTAAACCTAACCCCAACCCTAACCCTAACCCTAATACTAACCCTTACCCTTACCCTAACGCTAACCCTAAACCTAACCCTAACCCTAACCCTAACCCTTACCCTAACCGTAACCCTAACTCCAACCCTAAACCTAACCCTAACCCTAACCCTAACCCTTACCCTAAACCTAACACTTACCCTGACCCAAACCCTAACTCTAACCTTAACCCTAACCCTTACCCTTACCCTAACCCTAACCATAACCATAACTCTAACCCTAAACCTATCCCTAACCCAAACCCTAACCCTTATTCTTACCCTAACCCTAAACCTAAACCTAACCCTAACCCTAACCCTAACCCTTACCCTAATCCTAACCCTTACCCTAACCCTAACCCTAACTCTAACCTTAACCCTAACCCTTACCCTTACCATAACCCTAACCCTAACCCTAACTCTAACCTTAAACCTATCCCTAACCCTAACCGTGACCCTTACTCTTGCCCTAACCCTAAACCTAAACCTAATCCTAACACTAACCCTAACCCTTACCCTTACCCTAACCCTAACCCTAACCCTAACTCTAACCCTAAACCTATCCCTAAACCTATACCTAACCCTTACTCTTGCCCTAACCCTAAACCTAACCCTAACCATAACCCTAACCCTAACCCTAACCCTAAACCTAAACCTAACCCTAACCTTAACCCCAACCCTAACACTAACCATAATCCTAACCCTTACCCTAACCCTAACCCTAACACTTACCCTTACCCTTACCCTAACCCTAAACCTAACCCTAACCCTAACCCTTACCTTTACCCTAACCCTAACCCTAACCTAACCTTAACACTAAACCTAACCCTAAACCTTACTCTTACCCTAAACCTAAACCTAACCTTAATGGTAACCCTATCAATAACCCTATCCGTAACTCTTACCCTAACCCTAACCCTTACCCTTTCCCTAACCCTAACCCTATCCCTAACCATAAACCTAACCCTTACGCTAAAACTAACCCTAAACCTAAAACTAAACTTAACCCTAACCCAAACCCTTACGCTAACCATAACACTTAACCCTTACCTTTACCCTAACGCTAACCCTTACCCTTACCCTAACCCTAACCCTAACCCTAACCCTTACACTTACTCTAATCCTAACCCTAACTTTAATGCTAACCCTAACCCTAACAGTAACCCTTACACTAACCCTAACACTAATGCTTGCCCTACCCTAACCCTAACCCTAACCCTTGCCCTTACCCTAACCCAAAACCTAAACTTAAGGATAACTCTACCCCTAACCCTAACCCTAAACTTACACTAACCCTAACCCTAACCCTAATCCTTACCCTAACCCTAACCCTAACCCTAACCCTAACCCTTACCCTAACCCTTACCCTTTCCTTAACCCTAAACCTAACCCTAACCCTAACATTAACCCTAACACTAACCCTAACCCTAAACCTAAACCATACCCTCACCCTAACCCTAACAATAACCCTAAACCTAACCCTAACCCTACCTCTAACCCTAACCCCTAACCCTAACCCTAACCCTAACCCTATACCCTACCCTTACCCCAACCCTAACCCTAACCCTAACCCTAGCACTTACCCTAACCCTAACCCTTACCCTTACCCTAACCCTAAACCTAACCTTAACACCAACCCTAAAACTAGCCCTATCCCTTACCCTTCCCTTAACTCTAACCTAAACCTAACCCTAACGCTAACCCTTACATTAACTATAACCCTCACCCTAACCCTAATATTAACCCTAACCCTAACCTTAACCCTAACCCTTACCCTTACACTAACCCTAACTGTAAACCTAACCCTAAAGCTAAACGTATCCCTAACCGTAACCCTAACCCTTACCCTTACCCTAACTCTAAACCTAACCCTAACCCTAACCCTAACCCTTATCCTTACCTTAACCCTAAATCTAACCCTAACCTTAACCCCAAACCTTAACCCTAACAATAAACCTTACCCTTACCCTAACCATAAACCTAACCCTAACCCTAATCCTAACCCCTAAACCTAACCCTAACCTTTACCCTTACACTAACCCTGACCATAACCTTAACCCTAACCCTAACACTAACCATAATCCTAACCCTTACTCTAAACCTATCCCTAACCCTAACACTTACCCTTACCCTAACCCTAACCCTAAACCTAACCCTAACCCTAACCCTAACCCTAACCCTTACCCTAAACCTAAACTACCATTAAACCTAACCCTAACCCTTACCCTAAACCTAACCCTAACCCTAACCCTAACCTTAAACATAACCCTAAAACTTACTCTTACCATAACCCTAAGCCTAACCTTAATGGTAACCCTAACCCTAACCCTATCTCTAACCCTTACCGAAACCTAACCCTAACCCTAATCCTTACCCTAACCCGAATCCTAACCCTAACCCTTACCCTTTCCCTAACCCTAACTGTAACCCTAACCATAAACCTTACCCTTACCCTAACCCTAACCTAAACTTAACCCTAAACCTAACCCAAACACTTACCGTAACCCTAACCCCTAAACTTAACCTTACCCTAACCCTAACCTTTACCGTTACCCTTACTCTTACCCTAACCCTAACCTTAACCCTAACACTAACCCTAACCCTAACCCTTACCCTTACCCTAACTCTTACCCTAAACCTAACCCTATCTCTAACCCTTACACTTACCATTACCCTAAACCTAAACTTAACCCTAAACCTAATCCTAACCCTAACCCTAAACTTAACCCTAAACCTAACCCTAACCCTAAACCTATCCCTTACCCTTAACCTAACCCTAACCCTAAACGTAACCCTAACCCTAATCCTAACCCCTACCCTTACCCTAACCCTAACCCTAAACCTAACCCTAACCCTAACACTAGCCCTAACCACTAATCCTAACCCTAACCCTATACCTTACCCTAAAACTAACCCTAACCCTTACCCTTACCCTAACCCTAAACCTATCCCTAACGCTAACCCTAACACAAAGTCTTACCCTAACCCTAACCATAACCATAAACTAACCCTAATCATAACCCTTACCCTAACTCTTACCCTAAACCTAAACCTAACCCTTACCTTTAGCCTAACCCTAACCCTAAACTTAACCCCAAACCTAAACCTAACCCTAACCCTAACACTAACCTGTACCCTGACCCTAAACCTAACCCTCAGCCTCATTCTAACCCTAACCCTAACACTTACCCTACCCCTAACCCTAACCTAAGCCTTACCCTTGACCTAATCCTAACCCTAACCCCAACCCTAACCCTAACTCTTCCCCTAACCCTAACCCTAACCCTATCTGTAACCCTTACCCTACCCTAACCCTAACCCTAATACTTACCCTAACCCTACCCCTAACCCTAACCCTTACCATTTCCCTTACCCTAACCCTAAACCTAACCATAAACCTTACCCTTACCCTTACCCTAACACTAACCCTAACCTTAACCCTAACACTAACCTTAACCCTAACCCTTACCCTTACCCTAAGCCTAACCCTAAACCTAACGCTAACCCTAACCCTAACCGTAAACCTAACCCTAACCTTAACCTTAACCCTAACGCTTACACTTACCCTAACCCTAACCCTAACCCTAATCTGTACCCTAACCCTAACCCTAACCCTAACCCTTACCCTTACCCTAACTTAACCCTAAATCTAACCCTAACTCTAACTCTAACCCCAAGTCTTACACTTACCCTAACTCTAACCCTAACCCTAACCCTAACCTTAACGTTTACCCTTACCCTAATCCTAACCCTAACACTGATCCGAACCCTTACCCTTATCCTAACACTAACCCTAACCCTAACCCTAACACTTACCATTACCCTAACCCTAACCCTAACCCTAATCCGAACCCTAAACCTATCCCTAACCCTAAACCTAACCCTAACCCTAAACCTAACCCTAACCCTTTCCCTTACCCTAACCCTAACCCTAACCCTAACACTTATCCTTACCCAAACCTCACCCTAACCTGACCCTGACCCTAACCCTAAACCTAATCCCTAACCATAACCCTAACCCTAACCCGAACTCTAACCCCTACCCTTAATCTAACCCTAACCCTAACCCTTAGCCTAACCCTATCCCTAACCCTTACCCTAACCCTAACACCTAACCGTAACCCTTACCTTAACCCTGACCCTAACCCTAATCACTAACCCTAAACCTAACCCTAAACCTAACCGTAACCCTTACCCTTACCCTAACCCTAACTCTAACCCTAAACATAAACCTTACCCTAACCCTAACCCTAACCATTACCCTAACAGTAACCCTAACCCTAAATCCTAACCCTAGGCCTTAACCTAACCCTAACCCTAACCCTAACCTCTAACACTAACCCTAACCTAACCCTAATCTAAACCTTACCCTTACCCTAACCCTAACCCTAACCCTATTCCTTACCCTAACCCTAACCCTAACCCTGACCCCTTACTCTAACCCTAACCGTAACCTTAAACCCAAACCTAAACCTAACCCTAACCCTTACCCTTACCCTAACCCTAACACTAACCCTAACCCTTTCCCTAAACCTTACCCTTACCCTAACCCTAAGCCTTACCCTAAACCCAACCCTAACGCTAACCCTAACCCTAACTTTAACCCTAAACCTTAACCTTACCCTAACCCTAACCCGAAACCTAACCCTAACCCTTACCCTTATCCTAACCCTAACCCCAAACCTAACCATAACCCAAACCCTAACCCTAACCTTAACACTTACCCTTACTCTAAATGTAACCCTAACCCTGACCCTAACCCTAACCTTACCAGAACCCTAACCATAACTCTAACCCTAACCCCTAACCCTAACCAAAAACGTAACCCTAACCCTTACCCTTACCGTAACCCTAAACCTTACCCTAACCCTAACCCTAACCCTAACCTTAACCCTAACACTTAACCTTACCCTAACTTTAAATCTAACCCTAACCCTAAACTTCACACTAACCCTAACCCTAGCCCTTACCCTAACCCTAACCTTAACCCTAACTCTAAACCTTACCCTTACCCTAACCCCTAACCATAACCCTAATCCTAAACCTTACCCTTACCCTAACCGTAACCCTAACCCTAACCCTAACCCTAACCCTAATCTAACCCTAACCCTAGCCCTTACCCTAACCCTAACCTTAACCCTAACCCTAAACCTTACCCTTACCCTAACCCCTAACCCTAACCCTATCCATAACCTTAACCCAAAAGCTAAACCTAACTCTAACCCTTACACTTACCTAACCCTAACGCTAACCCTAACCCTAAAACTTACAATAACCCTAACCCTAACCCTTACCCTAAACCTAACCCTAACACTAACCCCTAACCCTAACCCTTACACTAACCCTAACCCTAAACCTAACCCCTAACACTAACCCTAACCCTAACCCTAATCTAACCCTAACCCTAAACCTAACCCTAACTCTTACCCTTACCCTAATCCTAACCCTAAACCTAACCCTCACCCTAACCCTAACCTTCACCCTAACCCCTAAACCTAACCGTAATCCTAACTCTAACCCTTACTCATACCCTAAACCTAACCTTAAACTTAATGCTAGCCCTAAATCTAACCCTAACCCATACCCTAATCCTAACCCTAACCTTAATGCTAACCCTAAACCTAACCCTAACCCTAACCCTTACCCTTTAACTAAGCCTAACCCAATCCTAACAATTACCTTACCCTAACCCTGACCCTAACCCTAACCCTAACCATAACCATAACTCTAACACAAAACCTAACCCTAACCCTTACCCTTACCCTAACCCTAACCCTAAACCTAACCTAACCCTTACCCTTAACCTAACCATAACTCTAAAACTAACCCCAACCCTAACCCTAACCCTATCCCCTGACGCAAACCCTAACCCTGAACCTAACACTTACCCTTACCCTAACCCTAACCCTAACCTTAACGCTAACCCTAACCCTAACCCTAACCCTTACCCTAACCCTAACCCTTACCCTAACCCTATCTCTAACCCTAACCCTAACCCTAACCCTAACACTTTCCCTTACCCTAACCCTAACCCTAACCCTAAACCTAACCCTAATATTAACCTTAACCCTAACCCTTACCCTTACCCTATCCCTAAACCTAACCCTAACCCTAACCCTAACCCCTAACCCTAACCCTAACCCTAACCCCAATCCTAACCCAAACCTAAACCTTACACTACCCTTAACACTTACCCTAACCCTAACCCCTAACCCTAACCCTAACCCTAACCCTAATCTAACCCTTACACTTACCCTAACCCTATCCCTAACCATAACCCTTACTCTAACCCTAACCCTAACCCTGACCCTTATTCTAACCCTAACCGTAACCTTAACCCCAAAGCTAAACCTAACTCTATCCCTTACCCTTACCCTAACCCTAACGCTAACCCTAACCCCTAAACCTTACCCTAACCCTACCCCTAACCATTACCCTAAACCTATCCCTAATCCTAACCCCTAACCCTAACCCTTACCATAACCCTAACCCAAACCCTAACCCCTAACACTAACCCTAAACCTAACCCTAATCTAACTCTAACCCTAACCCTACCCTAAACCTTACCCTTACCCTAATCCTAACCCTAAACCTAACCCTAACCCTAACCCTAGCCCTAACCCTTACCCTTTCCCTAAGCCTAACCCAATCCTAACCCTTACCTTACCCTAACCCTAACCCTAACCCTAAACCTAACCCTAACCATAACTCTAACTCTAACCCTAACCCTAACCCTTACCCTTACCCTAATCCTAACCCTAAACCTAACCCTAAACCTAACCCTAATCTAACCCTTACCCTTACCCTAACCCTAACCCTAATCCTAAACCTTAACTTAACCCTAAGCCTAACTCTAACACTTGCTCTTACCCTAACCCTAACTCTAAACCTAATCCTATCCCTAATCCTAACCCTAACCCTTACCCTTGCCCTAAACCTAACCCTAACCCTAACCCTAAACCTTACCCTTAACATTACCCTAAACCTAACCCTAACCCTGACCCTAACCATTACCTTAATCCTAACCCTAACACTATCCCTATCCTTAACCCTAACCGTTACCGTTACCCTAAACCTAACCCTAACCCTAACCCTAAACCTTGCCCTTACTCTAAACCTAACCCTAACCCTAACCCTAACCCTTACCGTTACCTTAACTCTAACCCTAAACCTAACCCTAACCCCTAACCCTAACCCTAACCCTAAACCTTACCCTTACCCTAACACTAACCCTAGCCCTTACCCTTACCCTAACCCTAAACCTAACCCTAGCCCTTACCCTAACCCTAACCTTAACCCTAACCCTAAAACTTACCCTTACCCTAAACCCTAAACCTAACCCTAACCCTAACCCCTAACACCCATCCTAACCCAAACCTAAACCTTACACTAGCCCTAACACTTACCCTAACCCTAACCCCTAACCCTAACCCTAACCCTAACCCTAAACTAACCCTTACCCTTACCCTAACCCTATACCTAACCCTAACCCTTACCCTAACCCTAACCCTAAACCTAACCCTAACCTATCCGTAACCTTAACCCAAAGCTAAACCTAACTCTAACCCTTACACTTACCCTAACCCTAACGCTAACCCTAACCCTAAACCTTACCGTAACCCTAACCCTAACCATTACCCTAAACCTAACCCTAACCCTAACCCCTAACCCTAACCCTTACCATAACCCTAACACTTACCCTTACCCTCATCCTAACCCCAAACCTAACCCTAAACCTAACCCTAACCTTCACCCTAACCCCTAAACCTAACCCTAACCCTAAACCTAACCCTAACCATAACTCTAACCCTAACCCTAACCCTAACCCTTACCTTACCCTAACCCTAACCCTAAACATAACCCTAAACTTAACCTAACCCTTACCCTTACCCTAACCCTAACTCGAAACCTAACGCCAACCCTAACTCTAACCCTAACCCCTGACCCTAACCCTAACCCTGAACCTAACCCTTACCCTTACCCTAACCCTAACCTTAACGCTAAACCTAACCTTAACCCTAACCCAATTCTAACCCTTACCTAACCCTAAACCTAACCCTAACCATAACTCTAACCCTGACCCTAACCCTAACCCTTACCTTACCCTAACCCTAACCCTAAACATAACCCTAACTTAACCTAACCCTTACCCTTACCCTAACCCTAACTCGAAATCTAACCCCAACCCTAACCCTTACCCTAACCCTAAACCTAACCCTAAGCCTTACCCTAACCCTAACCCTAACCCAAACCCTAAATCTAACCCTAACCCTAACCCCTAACCAGAGCCCTAACCCTAACCCTTACCCTTATTATAACCTCAAAACTACCCTAACCCTAACCCTAACACTTACACTTACCCTAACCCTAACCCTAACCCTAACCCTAAACCTAAACCGAACCCTAACCCTAACCCTAAACCTCACCCTTACCCATAACCTAACCCTAAACCTAACCCTAAACCTAACACTTACCCTTACCCTAACCTGACCGAAACCCGAACCCTTACCCTAACCCTAACCCTAACCCTATCCCTAACACTAACCCCTAACCCTACCCCTAATCCTAACTCTAATACTTACCCTAACCTAACCCTAACCCTAACCCTAACCGTTACCCTAACCCTAACCCTAAACCTAAACCTAACCCTAAACCTAACCCTTACCCTAACCCTAACCCTTCCCATAACCCTATCTATAACCCTAACCCTAAACCTAAACCTAACACTTTCCCTTACCCTAACCCTAACCCTAACCCTAAACCTAACCCTAACATTAACCTTAACCCTAACCCTTACCCTTACCCTAAGCCTAAACCTAACACTAACCCTAACACCCATCCTAACCCAAACCTAAACCTTACACTAGCCTTAACACTTACCCTAACCCTAACCCCTAACCCTAACCCTAACCCTAACCCTAATCTAACCCTTACACTTACCCTAACCCTATCCCTAACCGTAACCCTTACCCTAACCCTAACCCTAACCCTGACCCTTACTCTAACCCTAACCATAACCTTAACCCCAAAGCTAAACCTATCTCTAACCCTTACCCTTACCCTAACCCTAACGCTAACCCTAACCCTAAACCTTACACTAACTCTACCCCTAACCATTACCCTAAACCTAACCCTAATCCTAACCCTAACCCTAACCCTTACAATAACCCTAACCCAAACCCTAACCCCTAACACTAACCCTAAACCTAATCCTAATCTAACTCTAACCCTAATCCTAACCCTAAACCTTACCCTTACTCTAATCCTAACCCTAAACCTAACAGTAACCCTATCCCTAATCCTAACATTAAACCTAACGCCTAACCCTAACCCTAATCCTAACTCTAACCCTTACTCATACCCTAAACCTAACCCTAAACTTAATGCTAACCCTAACCCTAACCCTAACCCTTACCCTAACCCTAACCCTAACCTTAATGCTAACCCTAAGCCTAACGCTAACCCTAACCATTACCCTTTTCCTAAGTCTAACCCAATCCTAACCCTTACCTTACCCTAACCCTAACCCTAAACCTAAACCTAACCATAACTCTAACTCTAAACCTAACCCTTACCCTTACCCTAAACCTAACCCTAAACCTAACCCTAACCCTAACCCTAATCTAACCCTTACCCTTACCCTAACCCTAACCCTAATCCTAAGCCTTAACGTAACCCTAAGCCTAACTCTAACACTTACTCTTACCCTAACCTAACTCTAAACCTAACCCTAACCCTAACCCTAACCCTAACCCTTACCCTTCCCCTAAACCTAACCCTAAACCTAACCCTAAACCTTACCCTTACCTTTACCCTAAACCTAACCCTAACCCTAACCTTTACCTTAACCCTAACCCTAACCCTTACCCTTTCCATAACCCTAACCCTAACCCTAACCCTAATCCTAACCCAAATCTAACCCTAACCCTAATCTTAACCCTAACCGTTACCCTTAGCCTAAACCTAACCCCTAACCCTAACCCTACAACTTACCCTTACTCTAAAACTAACCCTAACCCTAACCCTAACCCTTACCGTTACTTAACCCAAACCCTAAACCTAACCCAACCCCTAACCCTAACCCTAACCCTAAACCTTACCCTTACCCTAACCCTAACCCTAACCCCTACCCTTACCCTAACCCTAACCCTAACCCTAGTCCTTACCCTAACCCTACCCTTAACCCTAACCCTAAAACTTACCCTTACCCTAAACCTAACCCTAACCCTAACCCTAACCCTAACACCAATCCTAACCCAAACCTAAACCTTACACTAGCCCTAACACTTACCCTAACCCTAACCCCTAACCCTAACCCTAACCCTAACCCTAATCTAAACCTTACCCTTACCCTAACCCTATACCTAACCCTAACCCTTACCCTAACCCTAACCGTAACCCTGACCCTTACTCTAACCCTATCAGTAACCTTAACCCCAAAGCTAAACCTAACTCTAACACTAACACTTACCCTAACCCTAACGCTAACCCTAACCCTAAAACTTACCCTAACCCTAACCCTAACCATTACCCTAAACCTAACCCTAACCCTAACCCTTACCCTAACCCTAATCTAACCCTTACTCTTACCCTAACCCTAACCCTAATCCTAAGCCTTAACGTAATCCTAAGCCTAACTCTAACACTTGCTCTTACCCTAACCCTAGCCCTAACCCTAACCCTAACCCTACGCTTACCATAACCCTAACCCTAACCCTAACCCTAAAGCCTAACCCTAACAGTAAATCAAACCCTAACCCTTAACCTTACCCTAACCCTAACCCTAACCTTAACCCTAACCCTAACACTAACCCTAACCCTAACCCTTACCCTTACCATAAACCTAACCCTAAACCTAGCCCTAACCCTAACCCTAAACCTAACCCTTACCCTTACCCTTACCTTAACCCTAACCCTAACCCTAATCTGTACCCTAACCCTAACGCTAACCCTAACCCTAACCCTTACCCTTACCCTTACCCTAACTTAACCCTAAACCAAACCCTAACTCTAACTCTAACCCCAAGCCTAACCCTTACCCTAACTCTAACCCTAACCCTAACCCTAACACTTACCCTTACCCTAACCCTAAACCAAACACTAATCCGAACCCTTACCCTTATCCTAACACTAACACTAACCCTAACCCTAAACCAAACCCTAACCCTAACCCTAACCCTAACCCGAACCCTAACCCTAACCCTAACCCTAACCCTAACCCTTTCCCTTACCCTAACCCTAACTCTAACCACAACATTAACCCTAACCCTAACCCTAACTCTAACCCTAAAGATACCATTACCCTAACCCTAAAACTAACCCTAACCCTAACACTTAACCTTACCGTAACCCTAAACATAACCCTAAACCTTACCCTAACCCTAACCTTAATCCTAACCCTCACTCTAACCCTAACACTAACTCTTACCCTTACCCTTACCCTACCCTAACCCTAATCCTTACCCTAACCCTAACCCTAACGCTAACCCTAATCATTACCCTAACCCTAACCCTAACTCTAATACTTACCCCTAACCTAAACCTAACCCTAACCCTAACCCTAACCGTTACCCTAACCCTAACCCTAAACCTAAACCTAAACCTAACCCTAACCCTAAACCTAACCCTAACCCTAAAGCTAACCCTTACCCTAATCCTAACCCTTACCCTAACCCTATCCCTAACCCTATCCCTTACCTTAACCCTATCCCTTACCCTTATCCTAACCCCTACCCTAACCCTAACCTTTACCCTAACCCTAACCCTAAGCCTAACCCTAACATTAACCCTAACCCTTACCCTAAATCTAAACCTAACCCTAACCCTAACCCTAACCTTTCCCCTTACAATAACCCTAACCCTAACCCTAACCCTAACCCTAATCCTAACCCTTACCCTTAACCTAACCCTAACACTAACCCTTACCCTTAACCTAACCCTAACACTTACCCTTACCCTTACCCTAACCCTAACCCTAACCCTACCCCTAAACCTAACTCTAACCCTAACCGTAACCCTAACCCTTACCCTAACCCTAACCCTATCCCTATCCTTACACTAAACCTTACCCTAACCCTTTCCCTTACCCTAACCCTAACCCTAAACTTAATGCTAACCATAACCCTAACCGTAACCCTACCCCTTACTCTCACCCTAACCCTAACCCTAATCCTAGGCCTAACCCTAAACCTAACCCTAACCCTAACCATAACCATAACCCTAACCCTTAACCTTACCCTAAGCCTAACCCTAACCCTAACCCATAAACTTAAACCTAATCCTAACCCTAACCCTAAACCTAACCCTAAACCTAACCCTAAACCTTACCCTAACCCTAACCCTAACCATTACACTAACCCTAACCCTAACACTAACCCTAACCCTAACCTTTACCCTAAACCTAACCCTAACCCTAACCCTAAACATTACCTTAACCCTGACCCTAACCCTAACCCAAACGCCTAACCCTAACCCTAAACCTAAACCTCACCCTTACCCTAACCCCTAACCCTACCCTATCCCCTAATCCTCATCCTAACCCTAATCCTTACCCTTACCCTAACCCTAACCCATATCCTTATCTTAACCCTAACCCGAACCCTAACCCCTAACACTAACCCTAAACCTAAACTTTACCCATACCCTAACACTAACCCTAACACTAAACCTAACCCCTAACCCTAACCATAACCCTCACCCAAACCTTACCCTAACCCTTACCCTAAACTTAACCCTGAACCTAACACTAACCCTAACCCTAACATTAAACCTAACACTAACCCTAACCCTAACCCTAACACTTATCCTTACCCTAAACCTAACCCTAACCCTAACCTTTACCCTAACCCTAACCCTTACCCTTACCCTACCTAAACCCTAACCCTAACCCTAACACTTACCCTTACCCTAACCCTAACCCTGACCCTAACACTAACCTTACCCTAACCCTAACCCTAAACCTAAACCCAACCCTAACCCCTAACCCTAAACATAACCCTTACTCTTACCCTAAACCTAACCCTAAACCTGACCCTAACCCTAACCCTAAACCTAACCCTAACCGTAACTCTTATCCTTACTCCAACCCTAACCCTAACCATAACCCTTTCCAAAAACTTAACCATAACCCTAATTCTAACCCTTATCCTTACCCTA
>NW_028327513.1:44696-49696 GCF_031878675.1 Megascapheus bottae | reverse complement strand
AACCTTAACCCTAACACTTACCCTTACCCTAACTTTAACCCTAAACCTAACCCTAAACTTCACACTAACCCTAACCCTAACCTTAACCATAACCCTAAACCTAATCCTAACCTTAACCCTAACCCGAACCCCTAACCCTCACCCTAACCCTAACCCTTACCATAAACTTAACACTAACACTAACCCTTACCATTACCCTAACCCTAATCCTAACCCTAACCCTAACCCTAAACTTAAGGCTAACACTTACCCTTACCCTAACTCTAACCCTAACCCTAACCCTAACCTTCACCCTAACCCTAACCCTAACCCTAACCCTTACCCTTACGCTAACGCTAACCCTAAACTTAACCCCAACCATAAACCTAACCCTACCCTAAGCCTAACCCTTACTCTAACCCTAACCCTAACCCTTACCCTTCCCATAAGCCTAACCCTAACCCCAACCCTAAACCTAACACTTACCCTAACCCTAACCCTAACCCTAAACCTAATCCTAACACTAACACTAAACCTTACCCTTACCGTAACTCTGACCCTAAACCTAGGCTAATCCTAAACCTAACTCCTAACCCTAATCCTAAACCTAACCCTACCCTAACCCTAAACCTAAACCTAATTCTAACCCTAACCCTATCCCTGACCCTAACCCTTACCCTTCCCCAAACTTTAACCCTAACCCTAAACCTAACCCTAACACTTACCATAAACCTAACCCCAACCCTATCCCTTACCCTTACCCTAACCCTAACCCTAACCTTAACCCCAACACTAAACCTAAACCTAACCCATACCTTTACCCTAACCCTAACTCTAAACCTAATCCCAAGCCTAACCCTAACCCTAACCCCTGACCCTAACCCTAACCCTGACCCTAACCCTTACCTTTACCCTAACCCTAACCCTAACCTTAATGCTAACCCTAACCCTAACTCTAAACCTAACCCTAACCCTAACCTTAACCCTAACCCTAACCCTAACCCCTATCCTAACCCTAACCCTTGCCCTAACCCTAAACCATACCCTACCCCTAACCCTAACCCTTACCCACTCCCTAACCCTAAACCTAACCTAACTCTAACCCTAACCCTAACCCTAACACCTATCCCTAACCCTAACCCTTACCCTTACCCTACCCATAACCCTAACCCTAACACTTACCCTTACCCTAACCATAACCCTAAACCTAGCCCTAACCCTAACGCTAACCCTAACCCCTAACCCTAACCCTAACCCTAACCCTTACCCTAACCTTAACACTACCCCTAACCCTTACACTTACCCTTACACTAACCCTAATCCTAACCCTTACCCTAACCCTAACCCTAACCCTAACCTTAACCCTAACACTTACCCTGACCCTAACTCTAACCGTAACCGTAACCCTAACCTTCACCCTAACCCTAACCCTAACCCTTACCCTTACCCTAACGCTAACCCTAACCTTAACCCCAACCCTAAACCTAACCCTAACGATAAGCCTAACCCTTACTCTAACCCTAACCCTAACCCAAACCCTTACCCTTACCCTAACCCTAACTCTAACCCTAACCCTTACCCTTACCCTAACCCTAACCCTAACCCTAACACCTAACCCTAAAACTAACCCTAACACCTAAACCTAACCCAAACCCTTACCCTTACCCTAACCATAATCCTAACCCTAACCCTTACCGTTACCCTAACCATAACCCTAAACCTAGCCCTAACCCTAACGCTAACCCTAACCCCTAACCCTAACCCTAACCCAAATCCTAACCCTTACCCTAACCTTAACACTAACCCTAACCCTTACACTTACCCTTACACTAACCTAACCTTAACCCTAACACTTACCCTTACCCTTACCCTAACTCTAACCCTGACCCTAACCCTAACTTTAACCCTAAACCTAACCCTAAACTTCACATTAACCCTAACGCTAACCCTAACCCTAACCCTAACCCTAACCATAACCCTAAACTTAATCCTAACTCTAACCTTTACCCTTACCCTAACCCTAAACCTAACCCTAACCCTAACCTTAACCCTAACACTTACCCTTACCCTAACTCTAACCGTAACCTAACCCTAACCTTCACCCTAACCCTAATCCTAACCCTTTCCCTTACTCTAAGGCTAACCATAACCTTAACGCCAACCCTAAACTTAACCCTAACGCTAAGCCTAACCCTTACTCTAACCCTAACCCTAACCCTAACACCCTTACCCTTACCCTAACCCTAACTCTAACCCTAACCCTTACTCTTACCCTAACTCTAACCCTAACCCTAACACCTAACCCTAAAACTAACCCTAACACCTAACCCTAACCCTAACCGTTCCCCTTACCCTAACCCTAAGCCTAACCCTAACCCTTACCCTTACCCTAACACTAACCCTAACCCTAACCCTAACACCTAACCCTAACCCTAACCCTAACACCTAACCCTAACCCTAACCCTTACCCTAATCCTAACCCTAACCCTTATCCTAATCCTAACACTTAACCTAACCCTAACCCTTAACCTTACCCTAACCCTAATCCTAATCCTAACCCTAACCCTAACCCTAACCCTAACCCCTATCCCTAAACCTGAACTTTACACTAACCCTAACCCTAACACTAACACTAACCCTAACCATTACCCTTACCCTAACTCTAACCCTAAACTTAACCCTAACCCTACCCCTAACCCTAACCCTAACTCTAACCCTAACCCTAACTCTTACAATTACCCTAAACCTAAACATAACGTTAATGCTAACCCTGAAGCTAACCCTTACCCTAACCTTAACCTTACCCTAAACCTAATCTTAACCCTAACCCTAAACCTTACCCTTTCCCTAAACCTAACACTAACCTTAACCCTATCCCTAACCGTAAACCTAAACCGTTCCCTCACCCTACCCTAACCCTAAACCTAAACCTAACCCTAACCCTAACCCTAACCCTTAACGTTACCATATCCCTAAACCTAACACTAACCCTAACCCTAATCCTAACCGTAACCTAACATTAACCCTAAACCCTAACCACCTTAACCTTAACCTAACCCTAACCCTAAACCTAAACCTAACCCTATCCCTAACCCTAACCCTTACCCTTACCATAACCCTAAACCTAATCCTAACCCTAACCCTAACACTTACCCTAACCAAAACCCTAACCCTAACCCTAATCCTTACCCTAAACCTAACCCTAACCCTAACCCTAAACCTAACCCTAACACTTACCATAACCCTAACCCCAACCCTAACCCTTATCCTTACCCTAACCCTAACCCTAACCTTAATCTGAACCCTAAACCTAACCCTAATCCTAACCCTTACCCTAACCCTAAACGTAACCCTAAACGTAACCCTAACCCTAACCCTAACACTTACCCTTACCCTAACCCTAACCCTTACCCTAACTCTTACCCTAACCCTAAGCCTAACCCAAACCCTAACCCTAAACGTAACCCTGTACCCTAACCCTAACCCTAACCCTAACCCAAACCCTAACCGTAACCCTTACCTTAACCCTAACCCTTACCCTAACTCTAACACTAATCCTAACCCTAACAACCAACCCTAACCCTAAACCTTATCCTAACCAAAACCCTAAACCTTACCCTAACCCTAACCCTAACCCTAACCTTAATGCTAACCCTAACCCTAATCCTAACCCCTATCCCTAATCCTAACCCTTACCCTAACCCTAACCCTAACACTAACACTAACTCTAACCATAACCCTTGCCCTAACCCTAACCCTAAACCTAACCCTAACCATACCCCTAACTCTAACCCTAACACTAAACCTAACCCTAACCCTTACCCTTACCCTAAACCTAAACATAACCTTAATGCTAACCCGGAACCTAACCCTAACCCTAACCCTTACCCTAGAGCTAAACCTAACCCTAACCCTTACCCATTCCCTAACCCTAAACCTAACCCTAATTCTAACCCTTATCCTTACCCTCACCCTAACCCTAAACCTAAACCTAAACCTAACTCTAACCCTAACCCTAACCCTTAACCTTACCATATCCCTAAACCTAACCCTAACCCTAACCCAAACCCTAACCTTAACCCTAACCCTAACCCTAACCCTTACCCTTATCCTAACCCTAATCCTAAACCTAACCCTAACCCTCACCCTAACCCTTACCCTTACCCTAACCCTAACCCTAAACCTAACTCTTACCATAACCTTAACAATAAAACCTAACCCTAACCCTTATCCTAACCCCAACCCTTACCCTTACCCTAAACCTAACCCTAAACTTAATGCTAACCCTAACCCTAACCCTAACCCTAACCCTTACCCTAACCATAACACTAATCCTTACCCTAACCCTAACCCTAATCCTAACCCTAACCCTAAGGTTAAGGCTAACACTAACCCTAACCCTAACCATAACCCTTACGCTTTCTCTAAGCCTAACCCTATCCCTAACCCTTACCCTTACCCTTACCCTAACCTTAACCCTAACCCTAAACCTAACCCTAACCATAACCATAACCCTAACCCTAATCCTAACCCTTACCCTTACCCTATACCTAACCCTAAACCTAACCCTAAACCTAAACTTAACCCTTACCTACCTTACCCTTACCCTTACCCTAACCCTAACTCTAAACCTAACCCTAACCCTAACCCTAACCCTAACCTTATCCCCTGACCCCTAACCCTAACCCTAACCCTAACCCTTACCCTTACCCTAACCCTAACCGTAACCTAAAAGCTAACACTAACATTAAACCTAACACTTACCCGAACCCGAACCCTAACCCAAACCCTAACCACTACATTAAACCTAACCCTAACCCTAACCCTAACCTTTACCCTAACCCTAACCCTAACCCTAACCCTTACCCTAACCCTAACCCTAACCCAAACCCTAAACCTAACCCTAACCCTAACACCTAACCCTTACCCTTACCCTAACCCTAACCGTATCTTAATGCTAACCCTAACCCTAACCCTAACCCTACCATTTACCCTAAACCTATCCCTAATACTTAGCCTAA
>NW_028327513.1:37196-42196 GCF_031878675.1 Megascapheus bottae | reverse complement strand
TTTAACCCTAACCCTAACCCTAACCTTCACACTAACCCTAACCCTAACACTAAACCTAACCCTAACCCTAACCATAACCCTAAACCTAATCCTAACTCTAACCCTAACGCTAACCCTAACCCTAACCCTAACCCTCACCCTAACCTTAACACTAACCCTAACCCTTACCCTTACCCTAACCCTAATCCTAACCCTAACCCTAACCCTAAACTTAACCCTAACATTTACCCTTACCCTAACTCTAAACTTAACCCTAACCCTAAGCTTCACCCTAACCCTAACCCTAACCCTTACCCCTACCCTAACGCTAACCCTAACCTTAACCCAAACCCTAAACCTAACCCTAACCCTAAGCCTAATCCTTACTTTAACCCTAACCCTAACCCTAACCCTAACCCTAAGCCTAACCCTAACCCTTACCCTTACCCTAACCCTAACAGTAACCCTAACCCTTACCCTTACCCTAACCCTAACCCTAACCCTAACCCTAAACCTAACCCTTATCCTTACCTTAAGCCTAACCCTAACCCTAACCCTTACCCTAACCCTAACCCTAACCCTAACCCTAACACCTAAATCTTACACTAACCCAAAACCTTACCCTATCCCTATCCCTAACCCGAACCCTAACCTAACCCCTAACTCTTACCTTACCCTAACCCTAACCCTAACCCTAACCTTTACCCTAAACCTAAACCTAACCCTAAACCTAACCCTAACCCTAACCCCTAAACCTAAGCGTAACCCTATCCCTTACCCTTATCCTAATTTGAAAACAAACCCTAACCATAACCCTAACACTTTCCTTTACCCTAACCCTAACCCTAACCCTAAACCTAACCCTAACCCTAGCCCTTACGCTTACCCTAACCCTAACCCTAACCATAACACTTACCCTAACCCTAACCCTAAACCTAACCCCTAACCCTGACCCTAACCCTAACTCTCACCCTTACCCCTACCCTAATCCCAACCCTAACCCTAACCCTTACCCTAAACCTAACCCTAACCCTTAACGTACCATAAACCTAAACCTAAACCTAACCCTAAACCTAACCCTTACCCAACCCTAACCCTTACCCTAACCCTACCCCTAACCCTAGCCCTAAACCTAACCTTAACCCTCACCCTTACCCTTACCCTAACCCTAACCGTAACCCTAACCCTGAACTTAACCCTATCCCTAACCCTTACCCTTATCTTAACGCTAACCCCAAACCTAACTCTAACCCTTACCCTTACCCTACACATAACCCTAATCCTAACCATAACCCTAAACCTTACTCTTACCTAAAACTAAACCTAACGCTTACCCTAACCCTAACCCTAACCCTAACACTTACCCTTACCTTAACCCTAACCCTAACCATAACCATAACCCCCAACCCTAACCCTAACCCTAAACCTTACCCTTACCCTAACCCTAAACCTAACCCTAAACCTAACCCTAACCCCTAACCCTAACCATAACCCTAATCCTAACCTTACCCTAACTCTAACCCTAACTTACCCCTAACCCTAACCCTAACCCTAACCCTAACACTAACACTTACACTAACCATAACCCTAACCATAACCCTAAACCTAAGCCAAACCCTAACCCTAACGCTTACCGTACACTAACCCTAACCCTAACCCCTAACTCTAACCCTTACCCTAACCCTAACCCAAACCCTAACACTTACCCTTACCCTAAACCTAACCCTTACCCTAACTCTAACCCTAACCCTAACCCTAACACCTAACCCTAACCCCAACCCTTACCCTAACACTAACCCTTACCCTTACCCTTACCCTAACCCTAAAACTAACCCTAACCCTAACCCTTAACCTTCCCCTAACCCTAACCCTAACCCTAAACCTAAACTTAATGATAAGCCTAACACTAACTCTAACCCTAACCCCTATCCCTAAACCTAACCTTTACCCTAACCCTAACCCTAATCCTAACACTCACAGTAACCCTAACCCATACCCTTACCCTAACCCTAACCCTAAACCTAATCCTAAACCTTCCCCTAAACCTAACCCTAACCCTTACCCTTACCCTAACCCTAATCCTAAACCTTACCCTAACCCTAACCATAAGCCTAACCCTAAACCTAACCCTCACCCTTACCCTAACCCTAACCTTAAACCTAAACCTTACTGCATCCCTAACCCTAACACTAACCCTTTCCCAAAACCTAACCCAAACCCTAATTCTAACCCTTACCCTTATCCTAAACCTAACCCTAAACCTAACCCTAACCCTAACCGTAACCTTAACGCTATCCCTAACCCTAACCCTAACCTTTACCCTTAGCCTAACCCTAACCCTAACCCTAACCCTAACCCTTACACTTACCCTAACGCTAACCCTAACCTTCACCCCAACCCTAAACGTAACCCTAACCCCAAGCCTAACCTTTACCCTAACACTAACCATAACCCTACCCTTCCCCTATTCCTAACCCTAACCCCAACCCTAAACCTAACCCTTACCCTAACCCCTAACCATAACCCTAAACCTAATCCTCACCCTACACCTAACCTTTACCTTACCCTAACCCTGACCCTAACCTAACGCTAACCCTAACCCTAACCCTAACCGCTAACCTAACCCTAACCCTAACCCTAACCCTACCGTAACCCTAAACCTAACCCTAAACCTAACCCTAATCTTAACCTAACCCAGACCCTAAACCTTACCCTTCCCCAATCTCTAACCCTAACCCTAACCCTAACCCTAACCCTAACCCTAACCTTAACCCGAACCCTAAACCTAACCCTAACCCTAACCCTTACCCTAACTCTTACCCTAACCCTAACCCTAACCAACCCCAACCCTAACCGTAACCCTTACCCTAACCCTAAACCTAACCCAAACCCTAAACCTAACACTTAATCTAACCCTAAGCCTAACCCTTACCCTTAACCTAACCCTAACCCTAACCCTAACCGTAACACCTAATCCTAACCCTAACCCTTCCCTAACCCTAACCCTAACCCTTACCCTAACCCTAACACTAACCCTAACCCTAACCCTTACCCTTACCCTAACCCTAACCCTAACCCTAACCCTAACAATAAACTTAATGCTAACCTTAACCCTAACCCTAACCCTAACCCCTATCCCTAACCCTAACCCTTGCCCTAACCCTAAACCATACCCTACCCCTAACCCTAACCCTTACCCATTCCCTAACCCTAAACCTAACCTAACTCTAACCCTAACCCTAACCCTAACACCTATCCCTAACCCTAACCCTTACCCTAACACTAACCCTAACCCTTACCCTAAATCTAACCCTAAACCTAACTATTACCCTAACCGTAAACCTAAACCCAACCCTAACCTTTACCCTATCCCTAAACCTAAACCTAACCCTAACCCTAACCCTAACCCTAACCCTAACACTTACCCTTACAATAAACCTAACCCTAACCCTAACCCTAACCCTTACCCTTACCCTAAACCTAACCCTAAACCAAACCCTAACCCTAACCCTAACCCTTACCCTAAACATAACCCTAACCCAACTCCTAACCCAAACCCTTACCCTAACACTAACACTAACCCTAACCCATAACCCTAACCCTTATCGTAACCCTATCCCTAACCCTAACCCTTACCCTTACCGTAACCCTAACCCCTCCCCAAATCTAACCCTAACCCTAACCCTAACACCTAACCCTAACCCTAACCCTTCTCCTAACCCTAACCCTAACCCTTACCCTAAATCTAACCCTAAACCTAACTCTTACCCTAACCCTAAACCTAACCCAAACCCTAACTCTAACCCTTACCCTAAACATAACCCTAACCCAAACACTAACCCTAACACTTACCCTAACACTAAGCCTAACCCTAACCCCTAATGATAACCCTTACCGTAACCCTATCCCTAATCCTAACTTAACCTTACCCAAACCCTAACCCTTACCCTAACTTTAACCTTAACCCTAACCCTAACACCTAACCCTAACCCTAACGTTTTCCCTAACCCTAACTCTTACCCTTACCATAAACCTAAACATAACCTTAATGCTGACACTGAACCTAACCCTAACCTAACCCTAACCCTTACCCTAAACCTAACCCTAACCGTAACACTAACCCTTACCCTTTCCCTAACCCTAACCCTAACCTTAAACCTAACCCTAACTCTAACCCTAACCCTAACCCTAACCCTTACCCTAACACTTACCCTAATCCTAACCATAAGCCTAACGCTAACCCTTACCCTTGCCCCAACCATAACGCTAAAGCTAGCCTTAACACTAACCCTAACCCTAACCCCTAACTCTAACCCTAACCTTTACCCTTACCCTAAACCTAAACATAACTTTAATGCTAACACTGAACCTAACCCTAACCCTAACCCTAACCCAACCTAACCATAAACCTAACCCTAAACCTAACCCTAACCCTAACCCTAACCTAACCCAGACCCTAAATCTTACCCTTCCCCAAACTCTAACCCTAACCCTAAAACTAAACCTAACACTTACCGTAACCCTAACCCCAACCCTAACCCTTACCCTTACCCTAACCCTAACCCTAACCTTAACCCGAACCCTAAACCTAACCCTAACCCTAACCCTAACCCTAACCCTTACACTAACTCTTACCCTAACTCTAACCCTAACCCAACCCCAACCCTAACCGTAACCCTTACCCTAACCCTAACCCTAACCCTAATCCTAACCCCTGACCCTAGCCCTAACCCTAACCCTAACCCTTATCCTTACCCTAACCCTAACAGTAACCTTAATGCTAACACTAACATTAAACCTAACCCTTACCCTAACCCTCACCCTTACCCGAACCCTAACCACTAACCTAAACCTAACCCTAACCCTAAACCTAACCTTTACACTAACCTTAACCCTAACCCTTACCCTAACCCTAACCCTAATCCTAACCCAAACCCTAAACCTAACCCTAACCCTAACCCTTACCCTTAACCTAACCGCAACCCTAACCTTAATGCTAACCCTAACCCTAACCCTAACCA